>NC_092416.1:131527974-131775474 GCF_040894005.1 Engystomops pustulosus
GACTGGCTTTTACTATTCTTCTATGTAGGATCTGGTTAGGAAGTTCTGGAAGGACTACATTACTTAAAATTCTATATGATAAAATTTCCCCAGCACTTCCTATAGACTTTAGAATAGTTTAGATCACTATGGCCCAAGCTATAAATATTTCCGTTGTGAAATTCTTTGATCTCTTTTCCAGGTTTCATCAGCCGAGACCTTGAACCGTGAGCTGGATATTCTCACTTGTCTCATATGCTGCCGTCACTTTCATACCAAGGAAAGGACATTGTTCGAATAGATATGAAGTGACTGTGTCTATATCTTGTAAATTCCACAACTGCCTGGCCCTTTCCTGTAAACCCTTCAGCCATTAACTTAAGTTGGGAGTGGTATAAATAAACCTGGTAAAACTTTTAAAATCCAAGATGAGCAAAGAAGACAGTCTTCAGTTACATAATTTGTGGTTATGTATGTGTGGTTATAAGAACATTCGTCTTTTTAGTCCTAACTTCACTGAAAGTAACCAGAGACATTTTCATGACAGTTAGTAGTAGCTGCAGGTTTACTTTGTAAAAGACCATAGGGGCTCATTTACTAAGGGTCCGTGGACCACACTATTGTCGGAATATACGACGATTTCCGATGTGCGCCGCATTTAGAAGGGCTTTTTGTCACACACGATCGGATTTTGACACATGGGCGCCCGGTTTGATGCGACACAAATCGGATGATCCAAAGGATTCGGACAACTCGCGGGATTTAACATATCAAATTGTGTTGCACGACATGCACTCAACATACACCAGGAAGAAGCAGGTGAACTCCGGCGGACCTCAGTGGGGAAGCGACACATGCAGGATCTTGGACGCACGATCTTGGTGAATCGCGCCGGCCTTCATCCTCATCGGACAGTTGGATCGGGGATCACGACAGGACTGGGTAAGTAAATGTGCCCCATAGTCATCATAAAGTTCTCGACCCTACGTTGTTTATTACTTCTGATAGAAGAACTGTGTTGGAGGTTCTCCAAACCTTTGCTGATGGTATTGCATTGTACTTTATGGTTGTCCATGCTCTAACTGACTACATGCAATGAATGCTTCAGACAATGGCATTGCTTCTACAATCATTTGTGTCTTTGTTATATGTGATATTTTTTTTCTATCACAAATAAAAAATGACCCAAAGAAAACAAAGCTGGAAGACCAGGCATGTAAAAAGTCCCCTTTCCAACCATTTTGCTACCCTTCATATTTACTGTACATCTGACCTGGACTACATGGCAGAGATTGCTTCGTAATTAAGATTGAATCATAATAAGAGGTTGCCAGTCTTAATAAATTCCCACAATATCTCAAATGAACCCATAATCTTAACCACAGCCACCCCATAGTACTTAATTCATATGTCCCTATATTGCCTTCCACAGTTGCCCGTAAAGTACCCAGCAGCTGACGCTTGAGATTTCCAATCTGATTAGTGTCAAAATCTTTTTGTCGCCTTTGCAGCCTTGACACAAGTTATACTAAAGACAACGCTAAATCACAGCTACCTTTCTAAAATTTTAAGCGGTGGATATTGCGAGAATTTGAGGAAGAAGCCAAAAATATGTAGACTTGCAAATCCCTATGAATGATGATGAGAGAGTTGATGCCTTTATCAAATCCAGCTAAGAGGAGCTACAACTTTAAGTGCCTACTCGGCTGAACTTTGCTGCAACCTGAAACCTGAACTGAACAGTTTGTGCTACCTCATCAACTTGCTTAGACCAAGACACACCCCGCACATTCCAAGGTGTCCAAGTGCACCCGGGGGGATATATATATATCCACACACCAAGGCGCATACTTCAAATACAGTACATGTAATGTGCTCATAATGGGGGGGCACATTCACATCAGAGAGGCTTATCATAGGTAATAAATCATTGTGTGTGCTTCAAAATGATAAGTTGTCCATGGACCTGGATCTCATTACAAACCATACAGGGAAGGAAGACAAAGCCACTACATATTGGAAAGCACATTAGAGGTATCTTTGTGGTATAAAAGACATTAGATTTATAAAAGGTCATGTTGTGCAGATGAAGCACAAATGTGCAGTATTATAGGATCAATTCCAATACTCCTCTGAATAGGTAGGAAACCAAATTCAAGAACTAGATTAACAAAGCCAAATACAAACCAGGCCAGAATTAAGGAGAAAATTATTAAATCAGTCAGATGCCCAATCCCAGAGAATACAAGGACCCTCTGGGAGTCTAATATGTTTTATATAGGGGGAGAATTTATGAAGCCAGTTTGGTCTTACCTCTGGCATAATCTGCCAAAAAAAAGCCTTGTGACACATTTATAGAGGCTTTTAGACCATTTTCTCCCTTTTTTCGACTTGTCTGACAAAAGGGGCACAGCATTTTGGAAAGCGGTGTGTGGTCTCCAAAAAAGAGGCTGGTCTGGCAGAAAATAAACTGCTGCAAGAATTCATCATCGCAGTGATGAATGTGGCGAAGCACAAGACTAGGGTTGTCAGAGTCTGTGACACATTAATAAATAGGCCCCAATGCCTCATTTAGGATGGTAAAACATAAGATGATAGAGGACTTGGGAAATGTTGAACACAATATAGTTTTTTTTCATTTTTTTTCACGACAGACACCACTGATCCCTAAAACAACTCACTGGGGGAAATGTATTACCATGTTTTCTGGTTCCTTGTAGTGCTTTTTGAGACTTTTTACACTCAGATAAGACAGAAAAGACTCAACTGTGACTTTTTTTGGCACATTTGCATATTTTTGCCAAAAGTAGAATTTTTCAGCATTGCACCTGATATATCTTTAAAATCAAGTTGTGGACAAATAAAAAGGTTGCAATTTTGATACAAATTGCTGTAAAAAGTACAGGCAGTCCCCGGGTTACATACAAGATAGGGTCTGTAGGTTTGTTCTTAAGTTGAATTTGTATGTAAGTCGGAACTGTATATTTTATCATTGTAATCCCAGACAGAACTTTTTTGGTCTCTGTGACAATTAAATTTTAAAAATGTTGGGTTGTCATAAGAATCAATATTAATACTAAAGCTTCATTACAGACACATTTGATAACTGTTATAGCTGTTTATTGTAGCCTAGGACTAAAGTATAATAAATTACCAACAGCCAGAGGTCCGTATGTAACTAGGGGTCGTATGTAAGTCGAGTGTTCTTAAATAGGGGACCGCCTGTACCAATTTATATGCAAATAAACTCCAGTCCCTTCTTGAAGCTCTCTGCTGTCCCCGCTGTGGCCAGCACCTGAGGCAGGCTATTCCACAGATTGACAGTTCTCATAGTAAAAAAGCCCTGTCGCCTCTGGTTGTAAACCTTGTTTTCTCCTGAAGCAGACAGTGCCCCCTCATTTTTTTATTTAATCTAATCTGGAACAACTTTCCACCATATTTTTTGTATGGATCATTCATATATTTATATAAATTAATCAATTCCCCTCTTAGTCGTCTCTTTTCCAGACGAAATAAGTCTAGTTGTTTTAATCTTTCCTTATAACTAAGACCCTCCTTACCCCTTATCATTTTCGTGGCTCTTCGTTGAACCCTCTCCAGCTCCAGGGCATCCTTTTTATGGAACGTTGCCCAGAACTGGACTGCATACTCCAGGTGAGGCCAAACCAATGCCTTGTACAGTGGTAATATTACTTCCTTATCCCCAGAGTCCATACCACTTTTGATACATGACAAAATCTTGCTGGCTTTAGAGGCAGCTGATCGACATTGCATGCTGTTATGTAATTTATGATCTAATAGTACCCCCAGGTCCTTCTCAACAAGGGACTCTCCCAGATTTGCTCCCCCAAGGACATATTATTATTATTATTGACATATTATTAGCTCCAGGTCCATAACCTTACATTTGTCCACATTGAACCTCATTTGCCAAGTGGATGACCAAACACTCAGTTTGTCCAAGTCAACCTGCAGCCTATAAACATCATGCATAGATTGTATTACACTACACAGCTTGGTGTCATCTGCAAAAATAGATTATTACTATTACTATTAATTCCTCCCTTTATATGATTAATACATAAATTAAATAGTAGTGGGCCAAGCACAGACTCCTGGGGTACATCACGTATAACTGGTGACCATTCTGAGTAGGAAACATTGACCACAGCTCTCTGGATATGATCCTTTAGCCAGTCTTCAATCCAATTGTAAATTATTCTTGCCAAACCAATAGACCTTATTTTACCCATCAAGCATCTATGAGGGACAATGTCAAATGCCTTTGCAAAGTCCAAGATCATAATATTCACAGCAGCTCCTCCGTCCAGTCATCTGCTCACCTCTTCTTAAAAGCAGATCAGGTTAGACTTCTATCTTAAACTTTTATCCTTAGTAAACCCATGATGTCACTTGTAATACTATTTGATGTCACATACTCCTGTATATAGTCTTTTACTAACCCTTCCAATATTTTCCCCACAATGGAAGTTAAGCTTACAGGCCTGTAATTGCCTGGCGAAGTTCTAGAGCCCTTTTTATATATTGGCACCACATTTGCCTTGGGTCAGTCAGTTGGTACCGTATCAGTCATTAGGGAATACCGGAAGATTTTATACAGCGACACAGAACTCAGGGGTGTAACCTATCTGGTCCAGGAGCACTATACACATTTATTATATTGAGCTTAGATTGGATCATGTCTACATTCAGCCAGTCTAGTATATTACAGGATGCATGACCCACACTGGCACTACCCACAGCAGAAGTTCTTTCCTCTACTGTATAAACAGAGCTATTCAGTATCTCCGCTTTCTCTTGGTCTCCAGTCACCGATGCCCCATTTTCAGAATATTGGGGTCCAACCTGCTCTGACCCAATTTTTTCACATTGATATATTTAAAAAATTTCTTAGGATTTGTTTTGCTATCTTTGGCCACCTGTCTTTCATATTGTATTTTGGCTGTTTTTTTTTCCTTCTTACAGATTTTGTTAAGTGTTTTGTAATTATTGAAGGCTTCAGGTGACCAGTCAGATTTATATTTTGCCCTCTTTTTATCATTAATTGCCCTTCTAACTGTAACCAAGTGGTGTGTTAAGTAGCCCGTCTTTACTTGTTACTTATTGGAATAAATTTAGAAGTATAATGACCCAGTATAGATTTCAATGTCTCCCATTTAAAATTAGTATTAGCGTGTGTCCAGACATGACTAATTAATTTGAGCTGGATGACTCACACACAACAGCTGGGGGATGGTGCAGCGATTGATTACTTCTGCCTGTCAGGGACAACACAATGATGATTACTATTCTCGGCTCATTATCATAAACCACTCAGTTCAGTGATTAAACAAGATATGTTTCGGCATCAGTTTCGCTGCAGCATTCTCAAGGTATGCTTGCTCTTAATGCATAAAAGTAAATTGTAGATTTCCTTTAACACCTCTGTATGTCCTGAATTTCACTCATAGCCATAATGCCTACACACAGTACCCTTTACAGTTTTTGATTTTGCATTCCAACAAACTTACTCCAACTATATTTTACTTTCAAAGTCTCGCCATCGTACTACTAGTCTCTAGTACTAGTTTGGCTACTAAACATATTTTTGCACTAAGAAATGGTTGCAGCATTTCACAAATCACTCTACAAAGTGCAAAAGAGCTTCTTGACAAAAAGCACCCGGGAGTCAAACTGACACAGGGAGCAGCTATTTTGAGAGCAAATGGATCTGTTTGTGACACTTGATACAGAAGCCTCTACAGCCAGAAATCATCAATTCATCAAGTGTCAATGTTTAGACCACTGGCAGCATCCTATCATTGGGGCACATGGCCATGCCAAGAGAAATATTATAAAAACAGATATGTGCTCTTGCGTATGCCAGTCTAGTAAAACAGTATTTTAAAATCATTGTGTTACATCATATGCACAATCATTCAATATAGAGCCATTCTTTATCTTGGGCAGCAAATAATTCTGTTTTTTACTACAATTTTATAATTAATAATTTAATACGGTTACATGATGCAAGAAAGTGAGGAAGATCCCATATGTTACAACTAGTACCAGCCTCATGTTGTGTCCTCCTTTCTGACCATTGAAAGGACATCTACCCCTAGGATAAAGGATTGTAAACCAAGCACAGTTACATGCTGGCGTGTGCCCCCACTGGCAGGATCCACTCTTCTTTATGCTTCTTACGCCCTTGCTTTAAAAAATGATGCAAATGAACCTGAGGGGCTCCAAGCATTTGCATAATTTGTAACACCTTTTTTTGTAAAACAGGGGCATAAGAAGCTAAAAGAAGAGGGGACACTCACTAGTATGTCAGTGTGCTTGGTTTACAATTCTTCATCCTGGTGGTAGATGTCCTTTAAGGTCTATCCTGTCTCTTTTTTATTTTATTAGCACCTTACAAATTAAAGTGACTTTGTTTTTGTATGATAAGTTGTATGATTCAATGGCACAATTTTTCGTACATATATTTAACTGATTCAATGTTAATTATCTTGTTATATAAATTATAATTTGCAATAAATCAATGTTCTAAACTGTCCCTGACGAAAAATGTGTCCCTTGCCACGTAAGTTGAGAATATTAACTTTCTGACATCATCAATCTCTTAATATGGAAAAATGCACCTTATGTCTTTTTGGCCTGGTTGTGACCACACATTTTGTACCCCCTTAAAGGGAAACTGTCACCAGGAGACCCATTTTTAGCACTCCCCCAGTCCCCATAGAGCATAGTGCATACACTGCCAAAGTGCTTTTGTATAAAAAATTGTACCTTTCATTAGCATCTGCTGTGTGACTAGGCAGTTGCCTAATAGGAGGGGCTGGAAAGGAGCAGTTCCCCCCCCCCACCCGTGGGAAACATGTGACCTTTTCAAATATATGAATAACTCCCCTTACTCGGGATTGGCTGTAGAGGAGCAGGTGATGGGTGTTTTCATATATTTGAAAAGGTCACATAGAGTAGCCGTTCCTCAAGGGTGGGGAGGGAACTGCTCCTTTCCAGACCCTCCCATTTGGCAACTGCCTAGTTACACAGCACATGCTAATGAAAGGTGCTATATAACATATCTTTTTTTCTGTAAAACCAATTTTTAATACAAAAACACTTTGGCAGTGTATGTACTATGCTCTGTGGGGACTGGGGGAGTGCTAAAAATGGGTCTCCTGGTGACAGGTTCCCTTTAGGCTATGCCTCTCTGATACTTGTATCTGTGACTTACAGAAATTTATACAATAAGCAGGGATAGTGGCTTAGAGGAGTTGGGACAATGGTTGTGCCCCTGGCTGCTGCACCATGCAGGTGGATGCCATGTCTGATCATATAGGTCAAGTGTAAGTAACTAAGACTGGGCATGATTATAACAATAGGTGTGTTAGAAAAGATGGACCTTCAATTTATGTTGCATTTTAAAAATGAGCTACATACATGTACACATGGATCTCGGACAAGACTGTTCTGCCACAATTTTTTCTGCAAGTCAATGCAATTGGAACAGGATTTTTTCTCATTGCCATATTTGTAGCCAAAAGGGGTTTTACCTTTATATGGGATAACAGTTGTCAGCTCATAGGAGTTCTACCTTTTTGGTATATCCGATTTTGAGTACCGTATTTTTCGGACTATAAAGCGCACTTAAAATCCTTTGATTTTCTCAGAAATCAAAGGTGCGCTTTATAGTCCAGTGCACCTTATATATGAACCGTACTTACAGACAACAGCTGACTTGAACTGTGCACAGGTCTGCCACCTGCTGGTCATTCACCCTTATAGTCAGGTGCGCCTTATACTCCGGTGCGCCTTATATATGAACCTAGATGTTTTAGCAGCCATTTCTGGAAGAAGTTTTTAACTTTCTGACAATGAAATAAACACTCATTAAACAAGCATTCACGGTTTTGAGTAAGGGGAGATAGCTGGGTAATGTGTATTGTTGGTTAAAGGCCGATCTCTACCAAAATAAGGACAGCATTAAGAAGCAAAGGTTACTCTAGATGTCAGATCAAAGTGGCATCATAGATTACCCCCATTGCATCCATAAAACAGATTGGACTCCCTTGGGGGTCACCGTATCCTCTGGGATTGTGCATCTGACTGAATTTTCTTTTTCTTAGTTCTGGTCTTAATTCGGTACAGATGTGCCTTAAACCACCCATTTTATGTGTATGGTTGGTTTAATGCACATCTCTACTGATAAAGCACCATTATCCAATTCACTTCCCAAGTTATACTCATCGGAGTTCAAGTGCTATGTACAGACTCCCAATAAATATCAATCTGTTCTGCTGCTTGACGATGCTGCAGAGACAGAATGTCCACCGATTTGGCAAGCTCTGTGCAGCGCTGCGTAATCTGTGCGTGCTATATAAATAAAGGAATTATTATTATTATATATGTTGCATTTTGGCATTTCAACATTCCTGAGATGTATATAATAGTATTTTGCTTTCTCTAATAAATCGTGACTGCACACTGTTATATGTTCTGTTGTATAGTTCTTTTTTCTAAACTTAGATAACCCTTTTACATCTGAGGCAGAATTTCCATCAGGACCTTTCCCACAGTGCTAAATATTGTACAGCAAGCAGTCCAAAGGCAGAAAATGGAAAATCCTTAAACCTAAGTTTGTACCATGGTAGGGTCATCCAGTAAAAAAAATGTATGTTTACTGGATTCTTGTACTGCAGAGTTAGGAACCAGAACTATATTAACACCTTCAGATTTACTGTCACAGATGCTCCCACAGAGAGCCAGATAAATTTCCCCTGTTAAGGGAAATCTGCCATTCATTCCTCATTTCTCATTCCTCATTCCTCATTTGTCTCACTGCTACCACCATACCTCCAGTAAGGAACTAAAACTAAGGAGCCATCAGCCAATATTAAACTACAGACATATCCCCTTTACTTACCCCTGCTCAACTCTGTAAGTGTTAAAGAGGTATTCTGGGAATATGAACGTCTGATACAAAAACCCATAATGCTATTTTTAAATGAATATAACAAAACTCAATGTTATTAGTCACAAAATGAAGCTTACATAGGTTGTTTTTATGATTCACAAAATTTTATGGCCTCTCTAAAGTATGCAACGAGAAGAGTTATCAACAAGATGGCCGCCACTGGAAACTACAAGTCTCATGAACCTTTAGTTCTCAGTAACTCCTCCTACCTCTTAAGCTCTGCTCCCAGTGATGATGTAACAGACTGTCCTGCTCTGTTACCATAGTAATGATGTGTAACTGCCATCACTGCACATTACCTCACTGAGATGACATCTTACCACAACACTGACCATACTGGATGCCCTGCAACTAACCGACTACAGCCAAAATAGTGGTGATCACATGACCTGCCAAGGCAGGTGTAGGACATGTGATGTGGACATGTGACCAGCGGCCATCTTCTGTCCTGTGTCTGCTCCACGCGGAGGAAATCAACAGACTGATTAAAGGTCCAGTAGCATTTTAATTCTTCATTACAGTCTATGTCAGCAGAATTTTTCTGCTAAGTGAAGCAAAATTCTAAATAACAACTAATTACATATTAACTTATACGTACCCATTTGTATATGAATTATGCTGATTCCTGGAATACCCCCTTAAGTAACTTCCTGAGGGTGGGGTTCAGTTGAGACACTGGTTTTGGGTTAATGGTGCTGCTAACCACTCCCTCAGAAAGGAGGGGTGATAGTGACGCTGGCTATATTTGTCACATATATACAAATTTATATGGCACAGAAATAAAGGACTGGAGAAATCATATGTTCATGTGAAAGCTTCCTTGTGCATAGAAATCCTAGTTCTGGTCAGGGAGTAGTTCTATCAGTGATTGAAACCCTCCATACATGACATTGCATACAGATAAATGACACTCATAGCACCTCTTCTCCTTAAAAATATACAAATTTGTACATTTGCACACACAAATGCATACAACATACATACAACATAAAGTTTTATTTGTTTACCCAGGATAGGGGGCCACTGTATCAGAGAGGACAGGGGACCACCATATGATATGTGTATATATGATAAGATATATATGATATCTATATATAAATTTACAAATAACACTACATTTTTACAATGAGTATAGGTTCAATATACTGACATGTATGCTTCTGGCATACCTTTAAAGTGCATGCTGGGTGTTGTAGTTTTGTAGGAGCTGGATAGCTACAGGACAGAGTATGCTAGTCTAGGAGATGATGGCCTCTGGGAGAGAACGTAATTGACAGCAATAATAATAATAGCATTACATTCCCCTTTACAAGGATCAAACATGATCTGTTCTTCATCATCTGAGGGAACGCTCTGTTTTGTTCTTACTGTAGGACTATCTTTACAGCCAAATCTCTCCACTAAGGAAATTCTGCCCGAGGAACCCTCAGAAGTTAAAATAAGTGGCACCACTCATACCTAACCTGATACATCCCCCAAGTGCTTAGCCCCACCAAACATAAAAAGCAATACAGAATACAATGTCCTTTTTCATATAATATGTTTTTGACAGATTTATGGAAGTCTTCACTATTCACATCCATCAGCAGCTTCATACCAAGTGTTCACTTAACCAGCAGCCACATTCTACACATAGACTTCCTAGGGTCCTTAGGGTCCACCTGTTGTTCTTTTTAGGCTTTCCAGCCTAAAGTCTGAAGCTTAGGGCCAGAGGCACAAATAAAGGCTCCTGAATGGAATGATAAACCTATGATAGGGTCCTTACATACCATCTTTAATACTTGACTGGCATGGCTCTAGTGCAATTGACATCTGTGCAGGCTACAGAAGAAGTATTAGTGACAAAATAATAATAATAATAATTATTTATATAGCGCACACAGATTACGCAGCGCTGCACAAAGCATGTCAAATTGGTCCAAAAATCAATGCTTTTTTATAAAATACCTATGGTGGTTTCATGTGCATCCTATAGGTTCTAAATATACATTTATGTCCGACCTAAGTGTGAATGGGTTTCCAACCATACTTCAAAATCATGTTCCTCAATGGTATTGTATAATGTGCAATTTGCAGTAATTTAAAACATTAATTGTCTGGTATATCATACTTTTGCCAAAATACATGTGAATGAAAAGATAGATATTGTATGATAACTTACCTGGATGCAGCAATCTCAGATTTCTGTTTTGATATGGCAGCTGCTCTTTGTGCTCCTTCTATGCTTCTGTCTACTTTTTGCCTGATCTTTGCACTCTTCAAGGGGATCACTCTCTTCTTCATACCTTTAATGAAAACATTGTTCCTATACTTTCCTTCTTCCTTTGTGCCATCTGGAAAGGTGGTACAACCATAGCCATGTCTCAGGTTGTCCAACCATTCTCCCTCATACTTCAGCCCACTGGAACGCTCACTGATTCCAAAGCCAGATCTTCTGTCTTTCTTCCATTCACCCATGTAGACCTCAGTGGTGGTGGCATCAATGTCAGCTTCAACTGGTGGGAATTCTTCTGCTTCAGTCCCATCACCAAAACTAACAGTGGATGTTGCATCACTAGCGCCAGAGCTCATACCACTTATACTCTTCAAGAAGCTCAGTTTGCTCCTTTGAGATGAAAGTGATGTCTTAGAATCAGATTTCCTAAGTTTACCTAGTAGTGAACCTCTTCTGAAAAGGCCTTTCTTTTGTTCCTTTAGGGCTTCGGCATCTGCATAAAGCGAAAGTGCAAAGCCACCTCTTGTGATGGTTGGAGAGACAATGTTATCTGGAGAAGCTGAAATAGCATCATGGTGGGCCAGTGTTCCATTGCTGTGCTCACTGCGAAGGGAGGTCAGGGAGGTGCGCAAAGGATTTCGAACAACTGCAGCCATTCCATAAGGGACACTCTGACGTACCCCATAGCCCTCTCTGATTCCATTAGCAAACTGACCCTGGTATGTCCCTGTTGACAAAAAGATAAAAAAGAGCTATTTAAACCCCTTCATCCTTTGACATATGAACCGTATAATGTATTTGAAATGTACAATCATACAATTTTATGTTGGAGTCTGTTACAATAACTAAAGAAGATATAATATATTTGGCCCCAACCTTGACAGTTAGCATACAGAACTTTTTGTTGAGTGGAATTTTACCTCTGAAGTCATTAAACATAGCTACATGGATCAAATACATAGTTGGCGAAACTGAAGTCGACTTTAGCGTGCAGTGCAGCACTTCCCTGCAGAGACAGTGGACTTTTTTTATTTTATAGACTATTTTATTCGTGGTTTGTGAGTATTATAACTATATTAAAAATGTATCACTATTTTATAATGTTATTAAACTATTGCGATTCTTTTTCCCTAATTACACAGAACAAGTCATCGGATAGGCAGCCCCTTCTTGATGGGTCTTGATGCACCTCTATGCAAACAGGACATACCTGAAAAGCAAGCTCCATGCCAGATGGTTTGGGAAGGTAAATCAGGATCTCCATTGCTATTTCCTACTCCAGATTACAGATATAACAAGAAAACTGTTTTATACCTTTTTTGTAGTTATGTTAAACTAGGATGACCCACACATGAAGACTGTGGTCTGAAATATTAGCATCCTCACATACCATTTCATTTGTTAAAGGGGTTGTCCCAAATTAGAACATTGGCCCGCATTTATTAACCCCTTAACGCCGCAGCCCTTTTTCGTTTTTGCGTTTTCATTTTTCACTCCCCACCTTCAAAAATCTGTAACTTTTTTTATTTTTCCATGTACAGAGCTGTGTGACAGTTTATTTTCTGCGTAACAAATTTCACTTCAAAATGTTGGTATATAATATTCCATGCCGTGTACTGGGAAGCGGGAAAAAAATTCCAAATGCAGAGAAATTGGTAAAAAAAACGCATTTTTGTGCCGTATTCTTGTGGGCTTGGATTTTACGGATTTCACTTTACGCCCCAAATGACATTTCTACTTTATTCTTTGGGTCAGTACGATTACGGGGATAACAAATATAATAATTATATAGGTTTTATAATGTTTTCATACATATACAAAAATTAAAACCTGAGGTACAAACATTTTTGGGGGGGATTTTGCCATCTTCTGGCGCTAATAACTTTTTTATACTTTGGTGTACGGAGCTGTGGGTGGTGTCGTTTTTTGTGGATTTTGATGACGTTTACAATGTTATCATTTTTAGGAAAGTGCCATTTTCGCCTTTGGGAGCGATTTTCCGTTACGGGGTTAAACGCAGTGAAAAAACGTTATCATATTTTGATAGATCGGGCATTTTCGGACGCGAAGATACCTAATGTGTTTATGATTTTTATTGTTTATTTATATTTATATCAGTTCTAGGGAAGGGGGGTGATTTGAGTTTTTAGGTTTTTTTATTATTATTTTTTTTAACTTTTTTTTAATTTTAATTATTACTATATTTCAGACTCCCTAGGGTACATTAACCCTAGGTTGTCTGTAAGATCCTATCATACACTGCCATACTACAGTATGGCAGTATATGGGGATTTTACTCTTCATACATTACAATGTGCTGATAGCACATTGTAATGCATGGGTTAACCCATAGCGATGGATCGCCATGCACCGGGACTCGGCATGTGACATAATACTATGTCACATGTTGGTAAGTGTTGCGCCAGTTTTTGATCTGACTTTGCACATTATTTTCAGTGCAAACTGCTTGCGCATGTATTTGTAACGTGACACAAAATTCGCCACCCAAAAGGGCGTTCCAGAGCACAGTTGGACCGTGCGCCGCATTTGTGATGCAGTGTCCAACAGAAGTGTGTCATACGCTCTTTGGGGGATTTACTAAATCTGTTGCAACCTTGACAGTCAGCATCTGAAATCGGAGTAAGGAAAGCATAGCCCGATGTATTAAAGTAGCGTATGGCTGTAAGTAATTAATGCACAGACGGAGCTAATCAGTTGGGCACCATAAAAATGCCGACACAAATGAGATGTGTGCCAAAATCTTGGAGTTGGACTTAGACATGGACTGCACCTTTTTTTTTTTTAATTTTGAGTTCAGACCATTTTTTTCCTGGTCTGATTTGCACCAAAATTTGCACCTAAAAATGCCGACAAACTCCACATAAATGTGACGGATGATGGAAAATATAGGCCTACTTGTGCCAAAAAAAGACAGACGAGTCAGGATAGTCGGAAACAACTATTCTTTCTGGCGCCAACTCATTCTAAATGATCTGCAAAAATTATGTGCCAAAAAAATAGTGCGTTCCCGACACTTTTATGGCGCAAATACGATAATATATTTGCCCCTCTATCTAAAGGGTGCACCAAAAAAATTGGTGCGTTCTGTCGGAGCAGTGCAGGGGGGATCTGGAGCACCCTGTACATTGGGTGCAGTTTGCACTGTTTTTGAGGTGATAATTTACTAATCAGTGAGCATTCGACAGCTGGAACCCACACCGATCATGAGAATGGGACCTATTTATGGCCTATTAATATATACTCAAAAGCATTTAATTTTATAATTGTATGATCAGTTGTAGATGCTGGGGTTTGAAGTAATGGTAGTAATTGTGCTAGTAATCCTAGTATTCTAGTATTTCTTGTTTTAGTATAGTATTATACTAAATACAAATAGTATCATTGGTGGTTAGGTGGTTTGAAATTATAGAAGTGGTGGTAGAAGTGGTAGCAACAGTAGTAATGGTAGAAAAGGTTTTTCATTTAGGAGTAGTATTATTAGTGTAGTAATATTAATAAAAAATACCTCTCTTATCCCCAATGACGCTAACACATATGTGTATACAATACGCTATTTACAGCTTTTTATGTGAACAATAGTTTTAGGGCTGACTCTATGAAATGGACTCACTGACCATAATTGAAGTCCAGCCAATGAGTGTAAGATCGGAGAACAATCTCGCCTTGATACCCCTTCAAATTATTCAAGCAGCCTTTCTTCAAAAATAACGTGCCACTTATTCCTCAGCTTCTAAAGCTGGCCACAACTGTATAGAGAATTTTTCTTATATACACAAGGGCCATTGTCCCAAATTTAGATGAGGTCAGAAGTCCATCAGACAGCAACATGCTTCACTGGGGTTATGTCCAAGCATTAGAAGTAGCAGATGACCATATTCATTGAATGATGCTCTCCATATACTTAATATTACACATTATAAATAAAAGGTGTCAGAACCAGGCTCAGTACTCCAGACATATCATGTTCCCACAACCCATACTGTAACACTTTGCAGTAGACTTGATATCCTACAGGCCACCCAATATATAATGCTGAACCAACGTATTTCAGTCAACTGATCCTTTGAATAGTCTGAGAGGTGAACTGATATTTCTGTTGACTGATTGTAAAGCTTACGGCAAAATATGTCCTATTTATAAAAAAAAAGGGTTCATATTCACTTTATTAGAAATTATATTTATTTAATTGCCTGTATATATTAGTAAATACTTTAAGACAAAGGCCTCTAACCGCCTCAGGCCTCAGTTGTTGCTTAATTTAATCCTTGATGAATTCTGGGAGATGTTGTCTCACAACAACTGAAGAACCGCATGTTGGAGACACAAGCTTCAAATGATAACTTCACCTTTACAGAAGGCAGAGCAATGGAGAGAATCCTGAAGTCGGTGCTTGAGGTGGCCCAACTGTCCCTCTGTCACATTAGTACATATGATATTTGCGAATTTGGGAGGGGTTGTAATAGATTTAGCATAGGGGCCTAGGCTTCAAGTTACACCTCTGGCTGGAAGGTAAGGGCAGTGGCCTCAAGCACTTTTTAGTAACTATTCCAAAGGCATGTATAACCAATAACTAGCACCATCTTGTTTGCCAACTACAAGTGTTAAAATGTGATTAGTCAATTGGTAAAATAACATTTAGTTACAAAAATGGTCGTTTTACATGAACAATGTGGACCTGCATAAAAAGTAAGCTCCATGCATGGGAACTGAGGGTTGAGGCTACACTAATTATTAGCCATTAGCTATTGTAAAATTGCCTCTTTAAAACAATTGGTTACTCTTGAAAATGTAATTGAGGGAGGGGATCTAATGCTTGGCCTGATGTGAGAATATGGTTAGAAGTGCTCATTTCTTATGACTAATAGCATCTGAAGACTATTTGGTATTTCAACTACTCTCTATGCAATGATCTTTATCTTTCCAAAAGGTAGCCAACGTTTAGTGCGTTTGAGAAGGAATTGATGTCTCATCAACCATAACTGATATTGAGGCATCTGTCCATGTGAGTTTCTGTACAATTAGTATATTAGCATGTTGACCTTATCTTTAAGCAAGAGTAGTGGTCTTGAGAATGACCTCTCCAGTTGTTGGGAATCTACTCCCAGCACGGCCTGACAGACACAGGCTGCAGTTTTGCAACATCACGAGAGGCACAAGTTGGAGATCTCTGATCTAAACAGCTAAATGGATGTGTATTGCTGATATGGTAATTCCATTCCGTGCAGTGCTTCAGATATACTACAGATATAAATGATTGTACACTAATGTTTAGTCAACTTTGGGTGACAAGGTTGGCTGGATTATCCATTGCCTACTATTACCTGTGTCATTAACATGTGACATGTTGTAACATTAATTGCTTGACATGAATAAATGACCATGGTGACATACTAGTTAGTTTTTTTTTAATTACTTTTCTGTGATTATTTGGGATACATTACAACAGAAGGGCCAACGATTTCCCATGGTTGCCTTCCATTCATAATACATGCAACAGCTTCTTTTCATTGGAGAAGGCCAAGGTGGCACCCAAAAGCAAAATCATCAACTTTTCTTAATCAAGTAAAAGGTAGTTGTCTCATATCTATGTAAGTAATATCTATTGGGTTGCTGGTCGAGTAAATGTTGTCTGAATCAACCCTGGCCATCAGTAAATGTTTACCTTTAAGTTATTTCATGAAGCTCATCATAGATAATAGACTTAGTACATCCCAGGTTGGAGTTAACTTAATTACAGTTATTATTTCTCCCACTATAAGTGGTGCCAGAAGTGTCTGGAAACCACTTACTATACTCTTCTACATAAGCTTACTAGTGATATACAATATGTAGTAAGGTCTTCAAACAATGTGAAAAAACACTGAACCCTCGATAAGTGTATCCATGACTTGCACTTAAAGTTGTTTCACTTGTTCTTAGTCACTTCTAATTTTTATGATCACACAGAATAGAAAGGTCGGAATAATTATAATATATGTTTCTTAGAATTCTTTTCTTACCTCCATCGGCATATGTCTCAGTACCATAACCATCTTGTAGTCCACTCTGCCACGTTCCTTCATACTTTGCTCCACTGGTTATACTCTGACGGACTCCATATCTTCCTTTAAATCCATGAGTCCATTCACCCTTGTACACCCAGTGTCCTTTAGTTTCAATGCCTAAGCCATGTCTTTTTCCTTGCGACCAATATCCTTCATAGGTATTACCACTGGGCCAGGTGTAGATCCCTACCACCTCAAATCCATAATTCCAGGAGCCAGAATATTCTCCCTGGCCTTTTGGCCCTGTGCAGATTCCATGACCATGGGCTTTCCCACCTTCCCAACCACCACAGTAAGCGCCTCCATCATCAAAGTCAAACCGACCGCCACTCATGTTTCCAGAAATGAAGACTTAAAAATGTTTAAAAATTTTTGAAACTAAAAAAAGAATTGTATTAAAGAGAATCTAAATAATTTATAATAAAATATTTCATAAACAGCACAGAATTTAGAGGGGCATTAAAAAGCCTTTTAATAAAGCTTGCATGAAATAGTTGCTGGGACTCCTATGCTAGTTCTCACGGTGTAGAGATGGAGAATCTGATTGGATATCTTCTGCTTTAGTTGTGTCAAAGTTTGGAAAGGGTTAAACTGCCCTGCAGTCCGTCCATATCCACGCATTATTTGGCTCTTATTGATCATGATATCATCCTGGTGGTCCTGGATATGAAGTTTCCTTTCGCAGAAAGGCTCCCTCTTTCTGCCCGGACTTGAGCAGGGCAGAGTCCCAGGCTCACAGTGTGTGAGGGCTGCTGATGAGTGAATGCTAGAACAGACCTAACAAGGCTATTGCATCCCAGCTGTTCCAAAAATAAACCCCAATCGCAGCTCTGCTCAATGGCTATTTCTCAGAGCAGTGCAGTACTAGTGGAGAAGAGGGGCAGCCTGCTAAGAAAAGGAGGGGGACTTAAAATAGATCTGCTGGCTGATTGGGAATTTTTCATGCCGTGTGTGTATGTGACACTTGAGTTACAGTGAAGAAGACTTACTGGATCATAGTCTTAAGAGTGAATGACAAATAAATAAAGAAATGGTTACGTAAAATGCAACATAATAATATCACTTTACACAAACTTATGAAATAGTGGGAAATGAATAACATACAACAAACAATGTCACAAATAGTTTGATACATATTAAATATTAATTCATATGTGTTGATTATAACATTTTGAAAAAAAACTTTTTAAAGCTTTAAAATTACTTAAAGTAATACATGAAATATAAAAACATATAAAACACATTCATTATCATAATAAATTATTGCAAAACATGAAGGGAACAAGATGCAAAGAAAAATTCTAAAATGATATATTACAAATAATTTACTTTATTATACAAATGATTTTCATACACAGTTGTGTGTAACTACCTGCGGCTGCTCAATATTTTGTGTCACCAAAGAGTTTAGGACACAGGAAAATCTGATACAGTGGCCTTTCCAGCAAAGTTGATTCAGCAGGATCAGGGCACTTCTTCTGGTTATCTGTGCTTCGCTATGGAGCCATTCTCTTAGTTCCCAGTCCATGATCCCACCAGCTGTTCCTATTAGAGTATCCTCTGGAGACAGAAATGAAAACTCTTGGAGAGACTATTATGGGTAACCCGGGTCTGGCCGTCATACAGCAGAATAGTGATACATATACTATTTACAAACTATAAGCTTGGTTTCCTTCTTAAAGGGGTTTTCCCCAGAAACAAGTTAGGCCCTTTCCATAGGATAGGGCCTAACTTGCTGATTGGCCTAAGATCACGAGAATGGGGGGGTCCGATGAGGTCCGAGGTAACTCCATCAGAATGCTCATCACTTCCCGAGATGTGAGGAGCAGATTGCCACGCATGTCCGTTCTGCTCCATTCATCTCTATGGAGCTGACGGAAATTGCCGAGCGAGATTGAGCTTTTAACATACATGTCTAACTGGCATGTTGGGAAGAAGATTCTATACAGTGTGGACACAAGATTTTTTAGCTTTTTCTGAAACTACCCTAATCTGATTTTTTTTTATTCAATTTACATTTTATTACAGTTACAACTCAATTTTTCTATCATTAATGTGGCACACTTTTCACTAAACTTACCATGTAAAGCAATGCCAGGATAGGAATGCCTATATTTACACTATAAAAAGCTTATGGTGCAGATTTTAATTTTGATTTTAGAGCCTTAACTATATTCAGGATGGCAAAATAACATATTCTATAATTCAAGGTTATTAACAAAAATACAGCATTTCACAGATATAAATCTAACCAGTCTTTATCAGTACTGCTATAGTGTATTTCGGTTGGCATGGGATGCGACCATAAACTCAGCCCTAACTACCGTAAGTCTTCCTGTCTGGTCAGATTCCTCAGACATTAACACTATACAGCAGAACCAGAGGGAGGAGATGGCAGAGATCACTAGAGGCACTTCCTGTCCATCAGCGTAAGGAGTGGAGCAGCTCTACAAACAAGACACTAGAGCAGAGTTTGTTATTAGGGATCTTAGTAGAACATTCAGAAGCTAAATAAAAGAGTAGCTTAACCCAGTACCTTGATAATCTAAGCACATTGTCAGCACACAGCATCAGGAGCATAGCACAGAAAAATCATTAATAGTCTGCTAAGCTAGAGCCCGCCAACAGGGCTAAATTTTACATTCAGGATCTAATACAGCAGTAGGAGCAAAAGCAGCAAAAAAGGGATTAGAAATGAAGGAGTTAATAATGAAAATTAAAGCAGAATTGTGTTTCAAACTGTTTGATAAATCTGCTCCACCTGCTCCCAAAGTAAAATTGATTCAAAATGGAGAACCTTTTATAATTCATTCTAAATCAGAGTCTGCACACACCAACTATTACTGTTATCCCTAACTTATTTTTAGAACTTTTTTTATGAAACAAAATTCCTGAAATAGAAGACCAGTGATTCAGTGACCCAGCCGCCCATGTATTTTACTACAGAATGCACTTTATAGAATAAACGTTTTACGATCCGCTCCATTTAGAAGAGATTATTGCACGACTGGGATGTAAAATGATAGAACCAATGACAACTGTCTGAAATGTCTCAATGTCAAGTTGTATTCATTCCTTAATTAAAGGGGTTATAGGAAATTCTTTTCCAAAAACAGCACCCCTCTTGTCTATAGGATGCGTTTGGTGGTGCCATTCAGTCCTCTTTAAGTTACACCTGAGGGACAACAGAGTATTAAAGATGGAGCGTATACTGTGGCAACCTGCTAAAAACCTAGAATACAAGTCATATTATGGTCAGAACTAGTGTTACTCCTCATGTACACATGGAAAAGGTATGAGCAGTTATCTTTACTGGTCCTATTCTTTTAGTGGAGGATACATGTATCACCTGTTAGGGTGGTCTTCAAATAAGACCTATAGCTGTATTGGGGAGCAATTGGAAAACACACAGATTAGTGTTTCCTTCATTTAGGCTCTCTCTTTCTACACCTAATTCTAGTGGTGGCTTTATACATTGTACTTCTTCTCTGTCTCCCTAAGGAAGTACCTGATCAACTCCCCATTAGTGATGCCAGGGGTGCCCAAAGCCAGTCCGGTCAAGCCAGCAATCTGACCTCAGGTTGGTCTTTGCATCACGGCATAAAGATTCATCCCATACCCGCAATTTTGGCAAGACAATCACTCACAGATTCATACGCGTAAAGATAAAGGAGGAGGTCCTGCTATCAATCCAGTTTTCCAAGGCTGATCAAACTTCCTAATACTCTCAGAGAAAGGTTTAGGGAGATAGAGAAGTAATTGTACTCGCCACGTGCAGATTCTCTGTACTCTGTTCCGGAGAGCGTGGTACTTGGCTTTGGACAGGCAATGAGTAACACTAGATCTTGGTGGAACCACCAAAAAATCTTTCAGAGTAGCCACCAAAAGCTACAAATGGCATCCTACTAAGAGATTCCAGCACAGGCTCATGTATGGTCGAGGGACAAACTCCCACAACACACCAAGACAGAGTTTATTAAAATACACTTATATTTATAGGAAAAGTTTATCAGTTGTAAGGGTATTAGTATCATCTAAGAAGACATGTGTCAAAAGCACAACTCAAATACCCACAATTCAAATTTAAGCTATTGTAGCATGTCCCCCCAGATATTAGTTTATTATCAGTTCTAGGTGAAGTGATTTGATTTTTTTTGTTCAATATTTTTTAGACTCTCTAGGGTACTTTAACCTTAGATGGTCTGATTGTTCCTACCTTATGCTGCAATACTACTGTATTTGCAGTATATGGTGTTTTTACATTACAATGAATGGTTCGCTCATTGTAATAAATCTTCAGAAACCAAACCAGGCAATTGATCACCGCCCCCGATGACATCAGGGGGAGCATCAATCTCAAAAAAGATGGTGCCCACGCAATGCCGGCGGCCAACAAGGGGTTATCGCCCTCGATCGGTAGTAGCACCGACCATTGGTGTTAGCGATGGATGTTTGCTGCAATATGCAGCAAACCCCATCTCTGTATGATGAGGGCTCAGCCCGCAAGCCCTCTTCATAAATCTTTCATAGCTTGCTGATGGATAAATCCGTCAGTGAGTATGAAAGGGTTAAAACTAAATTTAAATGTGTTTTGCCAGATTTACATACACATGAGTGATGATAGCATTAGAAGCCAACCTTTTATCAGCTTATTAAGTGATGTGAGAAATTAAAGTTGTAGCGTTTACTAAGAGAAATAGAAGATAATTCTATGGTTATATACTCTATATATACTCTGTACTCCGGAGGGCTCACATTGCAACCATCTGCTCCTGACATATTCTTTGTATATGCGATATCTGGGCCAATACCCAGCCTTAGAAGTTACATCTGAGGCCTGGGATTGGAGTACACATTATAGCACACTTTACTAAAAACAGTGCAAACTACACTATGTGTAATGTTAAAAGGATTGTGAAGCAATAAAACATAGTATATGACATCAACATGTCAAAGATACCACTGCACTGCATTACCAAAGTTGCCCACCATAAAAATATGGGGGACAGGATATCCAGACAATAATAAATTGTAAATCGTTATTAATATTGAAAAAGTTGAGTTAAAATGACAAAAACACATTATTAGTACAAAAAGAGCTAAAGACAGCCATACTTGCACATAATACTGTCTATACAGCACAGTGCTAATAACAAACATGCCATGCATATGATGTGGGTGAACAAAGGGTTAATATACACACTGCTATAATCTCATAGTAAAGGTTTACTGTAACGAAGATGAAAGCTAGATCAATAACATTAGTACGGTGAAAGCAGGCTTACCCATTCGGACACCACACAGAGCTCACGTACCAAGGGTAGCACCGTCCCTGACGTGCGTTTCGGCTCTTTGTCATTTTAACTCAACTTTTTCAATATTAACAAACATTTTCAATTTATTATTTTTGTGTGTGTTGTCTGGATATCCTGTCCCCCATATTTTTATGGTGGACAATTTTGGTAATACTATGTGTAATGTGCAGGGGGCACCAGATTCATGATTTCTGTTGCCCTTTCTTCATGAATCTGGCGCCCCCTGCACTGCCCCGACACAGTGCACCAACTTTTTTTTTTATGCACCTTTAACATACGGTATGCAACACAATTCTGTAGGACTTAGCATGATCAATGAGTTGCATGGTCCGACTGTGTATCAGAACGCCCATGTCAGTGCAGTATTCTGTAGTGTAGCTGCGACACATTTGTGTCTTGGACACTTTATAAATACCTGTGCAAGCTGTTTATACTGAAAAGGATGTGCAAAGTCCAAAAGAAAACGGGTGCAGGAGCTTTAATAAATCTGGGCCAATATCTCCAACATAAGTGACGTCATTACCAAGGAGCATCAGGAAACAGAAGCATCAGAGAGTGGGGCAGTCATCATAGAAACCTGTGTAGCTGGAGGGGTAAGGATACAATTGTCTTCAATTACTTCCCAAATGCTGCAAGAGCAGAACTAATCCTCTGTATTGTTTAGATTCTGTTTTTACTGATGTAACTCTCATATCATCGTGTCACATTAATAGACAGGTGGTTTGCTATTAACCCCTCTGTGCCTAAGCAAAAAATAACCAGCGGTCTCCTCAGTTGGCAGAGGAAGTAAAAATAATTTGCGTGGATGTTGTAGGTTGAAGCACCTGTTCTTCTCAACATTCCCAGGACATTATCTGTTCATCTCTGCTGGGTGAACCCTATCAGGCTGTGAAACCCAAGCTGGCACACGTTACCTCAATGGGCACTGACACGTAAGGAGACCACTGTGGTTACCGTCCTTCCAGTCTAATTTGGTGACAGGATTAGTTATAAATTCGGAGACCTGCGGCCAATCTTGTCAAATTAGTAATTATCAAGATTATTATGGATTCAGAAAACATTACCTTTTTTTTTTTTTTTTTTTTTTTTAAATCTACATTTATTTGTAGGAAGGGAAACTGACATTTTGATCAATCCCGTGAAAAGGATGGGGAAAAACTCTGCTGCTTGTAATCCACAACAGCTTTCACATGAATGTACAATATATCGCCTCTTCTCTAAGGCTACATTTACACTGACGTATGTAGCCGGTTGGGCATATGTCAGCCGGAGAGGCGGAAGGGTGACCCCTGCCCTCTCCACAGCCATCCATTGCGCACGGGCCATAACAAGGGGAAAGATAGGACATGGCTCAGGGCGGCTAGCGCTTTCTATGGGGGACATATATACGGCCGCAAGCTTGTGGCTGTACATACATCGCCCATACTGTCGTGTCAATGCAGCCTAACTTTACACATTGGGACACGTTTACTTACCCGGTCCCACGGAGTTCACGAAAGTGCATTGTCCGACAATAATGCAGTGCCGCATTTCACTAAGATCATGCGCTCGATATCCTGCATGTGTCGCTTCCCCGCTCAGGTGCAACAGAATTCACCTTCTTCTTCCTGGTGCATGTAAGTGCATTGTCTTGCGACACAATTTGAAGGTTAAATCCGCGCTCTGTCCGAATCAGTCGGATCGTCCGACGGCCCGCCACCTATCACAATCCCAGCGCACACCCCTGTTAAATACCTGTCAAAGCTGCACAAATCCCAAAAACCGTGAACAGTCCGACGAAAGTGCGATCCTAAGTAAATAAGCCCCATTATTTATTGGCTGTGGAATTCCCACGTCAAATCAGCAGCTAATACAGTAGTATTGTAGTGTATGGGAACAATGCACATCAATAAAGCGAAGTCTCTAATTCTTGCAGACGCCAGTTTAGAAAGCTGTGCAAAGTTGAGCTGTGCCTCCTGTCTGCGGCCAAATACAGATACAGGCAGTCCCCGGGTTACATACAAGATAGGGTCTGGAGGTTTGTTCTTAAGTTGAATTTGTATGTAAGTCGAAACTGTATATTTTATAATGGAAGTTCTAGACAATTTTTTTTCTTTTGCCCCAGTGACAATTGGAGTTTCAAAATTTTTGGTGTAATTGGACCAAGAATTATCAATAAAGCTTCATTACAGACATCTTACAGCTGATCATTGCAGTCTGGGACTATAGTAAAGCATCCAGAGAGCTTCACCAGAGGTCACATGGGGCAGAGGGGTCCGTCTGTAACTATGGGTTGTCTGTAAGTCGGGTGTCCTTAAGTAGGGGACCGCCTGTACTCTGCCCGTGTGTAGTGTGCAGGGTGCTCCAGATCCGTGAAATGTGTTGCACGTTCTTCATGAACCTGGTGCCCCATGGTCCCTTTTTTTTTTTTTTGGTGCACCTTTAATTCCTTCTGGCACACTGCATGATAAAATGTGGTCCTCTCAGAATTTTGTGTTGTGTCGGGTGTAGCGAAGCCGCAACAACAACAAAAAAAATGTGTCGCAGGCACGTTATAACTACATGTGCAAGCAGTTTGCTCTGAAAATAAATTTGCAAAGTCTGTGAGGGCTTGTTTTCTGTGTAACAAATCAGGAAAAAAAAAATTTCCAAAATACAGTGAAATTGGTGAACAAACACATTTGCGCCATTTTCTCATGGGATTGGAACTTAAAGCTTTCACTTTGCTCTCAAAATTACATGTCTTCTTTATTATTTGGGTCGGTGTGATCACGGGGATACCAAATTTATAATGTTATAAATGTTTATAAATGTAATAAACGCGAACCTGTGTCTTTCACTGAAAGTTTATTCATATTTCTTGCATCTCTGCAAGAAAGAGGAAGGTCCTTTGACCTAAATTTAAAACTTAACTTTTATTAATTTTTGAATTAGGACTGAATAGTCTTTTTAATATTCACAATTCAGATATTAAGTACTAGTAACATGTGCAATTTAAGTTAAAACGTGATGTGGTGGAAGTGGGTACTATTTTGGGTAGAAACAGGGGGAGAGAGGGTAGATTTTTGGTAGACTGGAGGGGATATATTTGTTACCCCGTTTTTTTGCGGTTGTGAATAGCCGCTCTTCAGTTAACCACCCAGCCAGCCAAAATGGCTGGGTGGTTAACTGAAGAGCGGCTATTCACAACCGCAAAAAAACGGGGTAACAAATATATCCCCTCCAGTCTACCAAAAATCTACCCTCTCTCCCCCTGTTTCTACCCAAAATAGTACCCACTTCCACCACATCACGTTTTAACTTAAATTGCACATGTTACTAGTACTTAATATCTGAATTGTGAATATTAAAAAGACTATTCAGTCCTAATTCAAAAATTAATAAAAGTTAAGTTTTAAATTTAGGTCAAAGGACCTTCCTCTTTCTTGCAGAGATGCAAGAAATATGAATAAACTCCTCTGAACATAGGTCCCGACCACCCCAAAAATTTCGTTAGGTCCACCTCTCAAACTCTCTAATCACGACATTTCACTGAAAGTAACTCTGGTTCTGTAGTTAAAAAAGCCATAAACCCCAGATCTGGGCAAAAAGCAGGTTTCTAGGTACTATAGAAAAGAAGATGGGGGAAGTGGCCTGATTGGGGGAGTTATCACATAAAGAGGAAAATCCAGAAAGGCCAATTCCTATCCGGGGAGCTAGTAACTTAGTGATGAAAAACCTGGTGACTGGTTCTCTTTAAAGTCAGTTCTATCTTTATATACAGGTAGTCCTCGGGTTACATACAAGATAGGTTCCATAGGTTTGTTCTTAAGTTGAATTTGTATGAAAGTCGAAACTGTATATTTTATAATTGTAGATCAAAATAATTTTTTTGCCCCAGTAACAATTGTAGTTTCAAAAATTTTTGCTGTAATGGGACCAAAAATAATGAATAAAGCTTCATTACAGACACCTTACAGCTGATCATTACAGTCTGGGACTATAGTAACATCCAGAGAGCTTCAGCAGAGGTCAGAGGGGTCCGTCTTTAAGGGAACCTACCACCACATATCTACCTATAAAGGGTACATCGGGTGGTAGGTACACCTATAGGACGTCCCCACAATCTTTTAATGCGCAGAGATCTCTATTTTCCATCTCAGAAACACATTGGGTTAAATGTATAGGATTTTAACTTGGTGGAAAACCATATTAAGTGATGGAAACTCACATAAATGGCACACACACATTTTATGACAATGTTGCGGGATGACAGTTTGTTAGTTTACCTGGAGAGATGGGAACATACATTCAGCACCTTCCATACACCATCCATGTGGTCAATACTCCAAAAGGAAAGGGACAAGTGACCAGATACAAAAACTGTGTCATTTTAATGAATGTTTATTAACCAATATTAATCTATCGAGCCTTAGCTTCAAGCTCCAAAACATTTCATTACATTGGCTGGAACGAT
This sequence comes from Engystomops pustulosus, assembly GCF_040894005.1. NCBI lineage: Eukaryota > Metazoa > Chordata > Amphibia > Anura > Leptodactylidae > Engystomops > Engystomops pustulosus. The sequence continues at coordinate 131,554,964 of NC_092416.1, forward strand.
CACTGCAACGTTCTACCTTGCTTTAAATAGAAGCCGTTTTCACTTCACAATCCAGAGTCTACTTCCTCTATTGATAAACACACAAAATGCTCACCTAACGTGACCGACATCATGTAACACTGCAATGAACATAAGGATTTCCCATGATACTGCATGAAAATGACTTTCCAATCCAAACCCTACCCTCCCTATTCCAGGAACTTGAGAAAATACCCCTCCCCCATCATTAGAATTAAGCGGTATATGGAGGCAGCCGCTTCCATGCAAGTACATTACAAGCTTGTGACATATTGCATGTGGCTATGGCCACTTAGGACACCAAAGGCGGGATTACAATTTGCTGGGAAATTTATTGGGGCTTTTGACTTCATCAAAACATATACATAATGCAATGATGTGTTTCATTGTACAGAAAATGATGACAAGATAGAGAGAGATCGCTCAAAGACGACCTACATGCAGTTACTTTCCACCCACGTCTCAGGGCCTGCCATCAAGTGTACATCATCTCCGCCATGTGTGACATCTTCTTTGGAATATACAGGTAGTATTCCATGTATCCTGCGAGATCTTCTATGGTTACATCATCAACCGATGCTCTTGCCTGTTCTGAGCAGGTGCGGGGAGATCCGGAGGCGCCGTTGCCTGAGGTTTGAGTTCTGTTTTGTAAAGACTGAGTGTAATCCTCCTTCACCGTCTTCTCGCATTCTGTAAGCATGTCTCGCAAGCCAGAAAAGGAATACACTTCCATGTTTTGCCAGTTGTCACATTGACAATCGCTACCTTTGCAAGTACATTTCGCGGTCGTGCCAAGCTTGGATACAGAGTGGAAATCTGAAGGGAGGCTGGTTTTTGTATTTCCGCTTGGCTCCGGAGCAATGGAAGAATCTGTCTTGCCCAGTGGAGATGTAGTCTGTGATGTGGACACCCCTGAAGGTTCGAGCCCAAATCTCTTGTAGCCATTTATGTTAGTGCTGGAAGGGTCACAGACAGCTGAACGGCTGGTAACAGCGCTTCCTTCTATGGCGTCAGAAAGACTTTTGTGCTTCAGCTGCGAGCAGCACGTGGTCTTTGCGCTGCAGTGTGTAAACTTTGGGGGGTGCAGGACTGGGGATTTAGAGCGTCGTCTTCGTGGAGTTCTTCCAGTACCTCTTGTGGTTTTTCTTGATGATCTGCAAACAAAGGTCATTAAAGAATCAATGTAAATCATAGAAATATGCTTAGACAGTCACTTTATTCTGCAGATGACATTGTAAGATAAAAAGATCTTCACAGCAATAGAACCTTAGTGAGGACCAAATCATTTTGTCTCCACTAGGGAGCGCCAGGAGGTCACTGCATAGTGGTCGTTAACAGAATTTAATAAGCTAGTTAAAAAGAAGTTCATTGACATCAAGTAATAAGCTAATAGGCTGGTGTATCTTGTGTTCACCCCATTATAAACTACCAACATATAAACAGTGAAATAATTCCTTTACTGAATATTAATAAAGCGCTTTCATTTACTTTTTTCTTTTAAAGATAGTTTAATGTGCATCTCACGTGTTGCTTCTTCAGGAGACAACAAGTAAAATGTGCATCGGGGCGAGGGGGAATGAAGCAATTCTATTTTTTCCTTTTTTTTGCCGTCAGTAACATCTAACCATGTGTGGTAGAGTTCTCTAACCCGGTCATTGATAGATACTTTTATTGGACCAGTGTACCAGTTATACAAGCCATAGCCAAATTGGTTTTATACTTCAACAGTGTTAGCTAGACTCCTGTAGAGTATTTTCCTTGTGCTTTTCACCTGTACATATTTGTTGTGCCCGACCCATTTCTGTAACACAATGTAAGCAATGACTTTGACACATTACATAGATACATCAGCAAGTCCTGTAGATTTTTTGAGGTACCATATATGGCGTATAAGACGACTTTTGAAGACTGAAAAATCTTCTGTCTGGTCTGGGGTCGTCTTATACGCCGGTAATGTTTGGGAGTGTGGGAGTTAAAATACAGCGGCGGCAGGTCCAGACAGTCAGCACTTCTGTGCTGAAACTGACACAGCGCAGGGCTTCTGTGCTGACAGCTTTCACTTGTCACAGCGCTGCGCTGCGTCCGGAGCTGGAAAGTTCGCATCGCTTCTGTGACAAGCAGGGGCGTCGCCAAGTCTAAAGATCCGGGGCACGTGCCCCGGATCTTTTGGCCAGAGCCCCGAATGTCCCTGTCTCCTGTCTGTCGGCTCTCTCCACAATGATCTCTATTTGCATCCTCTGAATGCATACAGAGATGATTAGAGTAGTGGACCAGGTAGCCGGCAGCATCCGGCTCCACTACAGAGCGCACAGCAGTACCATCGATTACATGGATCTGCAGGAGGCAATGGCATCGAATCTCCTGCTTCAAGCAGCTCCTTGTAGCAGCCGGAGCCTGTGACGCGATGTAGTGACGTCACGGAGCCTCTCTCTTCACACACACAGAGAAGAGGGTGAGTGAAGAGAAGTGACTATTAGTGGTTTGTATGGGGTTTTGGGGGCATTACTGTGGGGTGGGAGCTATCCATGAGTTGGGGGAAGGCTATAAAAGAATTAAGTGCTATTCCTGAATATGGGGGCTATAAGTGAATGTCAGAGCTTCTACTAAATATGGGGGCCAATGGTGAGAGTGGGGGTTGGGGCTATTATAAATTGTGGAGGCTATTACTGATTTTGTCTGGGGCTATGAGTGAGTGGACTATTAGTAAATTTAGGGGGCTAGTAGTAAGTGTGCGGGGGCTATTACAAAATATTGGCGCTATTAGTGAGTGCGTGGAGCTAATAGCAAGTGTATAGGGCTAAAAACTAGTGTGGGAGGGCTGTTACAAAATGTGGGGGCTATAAGTGATGGGGCTATTACTGAATGGGTGGAGGGCTAATAGTCAGTATGGATGGCTGTTACTGAGTGTGGGGGCTTATTTCAAAATGTGGGGGCTATTAGTGAGTGGGGCTATTATGGAATATAAGGGGTTGTAAGTGAGTGGGAAGGTATTAGTGAGTTTCAGGGGCTAATACTGAGTGTGGGGCTTTTTACCAACTGTTGGGGCTATTAGTGAATGTGAGGTTAATGTAAGGTGGTAATTAGTAAATGAGAGGGGGGTTAAAAGTGAGTGTCGGGGGGGGGGGGGGCTATTACTGAGTGTCTTGGGATATTGTGTGGGGGGGAATCTATTTCTGAGGGGCATTGTTACATGTCAGGCCACATTACTAAGTGTCAGAGCCACAAGAGAGGGTTGTGATGTAAAGTATCATTCTCAACACTGAGTGGGGCCATAAGTGGGAAATATTAACCAGAGTCTGGGGTATAATGTTCTGTGGGGGGAGATTATAAAGTGAGGTTATATGTATTGGGGCCCGTGCCCCAGATCTTTTGTGACCCTAGCAACGCCCCTGGTGACAAGTGAAGGCTATCGGCACAGAAGCCCTGCGCTGTGTCCGGACTTCACTACCCAGTATTAATCACGGTATAATCATAATAGTGTGGGCTATACGCTGAAAGCCAGTACAGTATGGTAACATTTACAGTAAAATGTACGATGGTAATGTTGTTGTTGTATGCCTTATGTTTATGAGCGACAGTTTTCCTGCTATATACCTGCATGTCATAAGAATTTACACCAACTAGGTTTGATTACTTCTACCATTTACTTATATGCCTTATGAACCAAACATATGTTAAGAATGCTATAACTACACTGATAAAATTATGATAATATATCTGCCCTGGCACTCTTACCCGAATTATGCACTGCTCCAGCTTTGTCCCACCCAGCATAAGCCTGGAATACATCATCACTGTGTTGTCCTTGACAGGCAGAAGTAATAAATCACTGCTGCTGAGGTTGATTAGTCCTGTCTGGATAGTAATGTGTTTATGTACGCCATCCAGCCCGCACCCAGATTTCCCAAGATCCTGAATTTTCTAATTGGTTTTTCAGCAAAACCACTCAGTTCAATGGATTAAACAAGATATATTTCTGCATCAGTGTAGCAACAGCATTCTCAGGGTATGTTTGGTTCACCATGCATAAAAACAAATGATAGATTTCACTTTAACTTATATTGGCCTTCTTTTTTTGGTATAATATATTTAATGATAAAATATTTGGCATGACATATTTTGCAGATAGACCAACAGTAGGCCAAAAGGTGGGGCTGATATTCGGACCATGCACCAATCTGCTATCTACCATTCCACTTTAAATACAGAAGGTCTACCATTCATACCATACAGAAGCCTCCCTTTCGTTTTGATGTATAATAGCACTATTTTTGCCGCCATAAATGACTATCCAGTGCTGCATCACTAGTCAAGAAAAACTTCAAAAGGATATTTTAGGATTGACTGGAAAAGACCACTGAGAAACTGTAAGAAGCGACTCATACAGTATGGTGGATAGAATGTAACAACTCCAAAAGAAAGAGGATGGTCAGCCAATATGCAACTAAATAATCACTCTTGCTCAAATAATACTTTTGCTCAAGTCTTACCCATGCCAGCTTTCCTTTAGAGAACTCAACACTTTAGGCTTGGTGTCATCAATGTTTGTTCTCCCACATGATCTTGAACTAAAGCCATCAGCTCCACACAATGATGCTGTGCACCTGCAACATAAAGACTCAAGTTAGACTTCATATAGATCTCCAGAACGATACAATTCTAACTCTAAAATTCCAGAAGAAGAAAAAACAAAGAACAAACTAAGGCTACATTCACACGAACGTATGGGGGGAAGTATATACGGCGTGTATATACACCACAATGGGCGCACAGCGCCGTACCTTTCCGTATATCTTTCGCCGGAATGCGGTGCTGTGTATTTCTATGGAGAGGGGTCAGCTTAATGTCAATGACAAGATTACAGTAAAGTTGTTGACCCAAGGGAGAACATCCCCCCAAACACGAAGAGTAGAAAAGAAAGTGGGCTTCAAATATACTCCCTGTAGTCTGCATTGCCCAATAACTTTAATACAGGGTGGTGACACTCACAAGTCACTTTTGTGAAACCTCAATTCTACCCCCATAGAGACAAAAGCTGAAAGCAGCGACTTACGCTTCTGCGTCGACCCGCAGCTTTTTAAACGCACTCTGAAGGTTCTCCTCGTTGCCGTCTTTGGCTTCCGACTCCATCACTGGCTCTCACAGGCAGATGTGAAAGCAAGAACTGCAGCTGAGATCTGGAATACAACAGCAGGGAGTCTGATAAAACAGAGAAATCTTTATTTCATACAGAATCTGCTAAAAATGGGACAATAAAACAAAGCCACGATACACAGACACGATAAAGCTGCTGCATGGAAAGAAGCCGTCTCTGTATTCTGACCCACAACGTGACAGATGCTGAGGGTCTCACAAGGAGAATTTTTCTAGTTTAAACCAGCAGCAGACAAGCAGCGACTGCCTGTTACCCAGGGTAATAACAAAAAATATAAAATCAAATCTCCAAATGATTAAACTGATAAATCTTATCAACTGCCAAGCCAAGCTGAGAGATGGTGAACATTTCCCTGCATATAGCAATGTCCATTACCTGATGGATCAGTGGATATGGTTAGGAGATACTTTTGTGCAGTGACTACCTGCGGCCATGTGATGAGCTCGCATTGCTACACTACTATATACATACAAGTTCATTAGGTAATCCTGTTCACCAGGATGTAACTATGATAACTATTCACTGAATCATCCAAAATCAGCTGAAACTTTAAATGCCCTATTCAGTTCCACTTTTTCTACACCTTCAAAGATTCATAGCTTCATTTTACTCTTTTTCAGTTTACAGCTATACAAGGGATTGTTTCTGAAGAAAAACTGGTCTTCCTATTGGCACAATTTAATATTTTCAATGAGACTCTGCAATCAAAATTCCAGGCAAGTACACATCTGTCTGTATGAGCCCTTATAAGTTCTTTGCTGTCAGTCACTGTCAGCTTTGGTTTGTATATAGGGCTCAGCAGTGATGTCATGTCTATAAAGGTGAATACAGGCCTTAGCAAGCACTGCACCTCAGAGGCTTGAGTACACCTTGAAAATGAATCCCCGACAACCCCTTCAATTAGCATGTTTAAAGGGAACCTGTCACCACATTCGCACATATACAGCCAGTGACAGGTTCCTATTGAGCCCTATTAACTGACTGACCCCCTTCTTTTAGCTAAAAATTGTTTCACTTACATCCACATAAATCACCTTTTATCTTCTATTCCCTGGTATCAGGGGGGGGCGTGTCCTGCTCGGCGAGCCCCTCCAATCTAATCCTCCCCATGCCTTATGCCCCCTTACTGGTCACAGCTCATGTCATGTGACCAGAGTGACATCATCCCAGGTCCTCATCACTGCCCCCCAGGCATGTATCTGACCACATGAAGTCACAGCAGCCTCCATGGACCTCTACTCCTCTCCATTCTCCATGGAGGCTGCTGCGATTTCAAGTGATCAGCAGACGGTCCCTAAGTACTAGGAGGGAGAGCAGTGATTTGAAGAGACACAGAGCTGTCAGTCACAATAAGGGGGCGTGGTTCACTGCCAGACTGGGAGAGAGAAGAGTCACAAAGACTAATTTGCATAGCAGAAAAACATATGTAATTAAGGTACAGTGCCCCGCTGACAGCTAATTTTAGGTAATATGAGGAGGACTTGTAAGCCTTTATCAGCAGGCATTGTTATCGAGGCTGGTCAAAATCTGGTGACGGGTTCTCTTTAAGGTAGCTTTAGCATAGCTTTGGTATCATATATATATTATATTAGAGGTAATTTTGGCGTTGTTCAGGGGGTCCATTACAACCTGAACTCATCATCAAGTCTGATACTGCCCTGTAGAGATAATGAAGGTCCTTTAAAGGTCCTCCAACTGCAGAACTAACAGAGGACAGAGGGAACTCCTCTCCTTTCACAAGTAGCTTGATTCTAGTAACATGTGAAAGACGTAAATGCCATTAGACTTGTAATGGCCCACACTTTTCCTACAACCCAGGGCCCATTGCCATCTTACCCTGCCCCTGTTTGCTATTGTCTGTATATCACAGACCTGTCATCTGTCAGTATAAATTTACATGCACTCTATAAGACATGTATGTGTAGTTGGGCACACCGATACCCCCTCAATAATAATTTATTTATATAGTGCCTGCAGATTATGCAGCGCTGCACAGAGCTTACCAAATTGCTCCCTGTCCCCAAGGACAGTCGCCTGTCACAACAGCACCCCCCCCCCCTCCCAATAAATACCACTCACAATGAGAGCTGTGCCTGCAGGGGGATCCTGCATCACTGATGACATCACAGGCATTGCTCCCTGCTGTTCGCCAGCCCCCCAAAAAATGTTAACCCCCATCCCCTGGTCTATAGGGTGTTTTTTTCTCAGGAACGCCTAAATTAAATTATTTAAACACAAAACAGAGGTGGTGATTATTTTCTTGCATAAAAAAAAAACAAAACATTGATTTATATTCTCTATGACGATGGATTATTTGTAAGAGGAGATTTTTTACTTGTGCGGAAAAAAAATGTAGTGCAGCCTCTGCATCTCCCCATGTACATCCACACACCCCAGTAAAAACCCAATTACATTACATGCAGAAAGGAGGTTTTAATTTTTGTAAATGTATGAAAACATTCTAAAACTAATATTATGGAATAATAAATACCATCACTATAAAGTGCGATTTGTTACTCAGAAAACAAGCCATCACACAGCTCTGTACATGGAAAAGTAAAAAAATTATAGATTTTTGAAGATGGGGAGTGAAAAATGAAAATGCAAAAATGAAAAAGGGCTGCGGGGGGGAAGGGGTAATCTGTGACCTTCTGAAGGTACAGATGCTTTCCCTCTATGGCTAAACTGTAGCGCAATTTGCGATAAAACCGATTTGCAAGCTCTGTGCAGCGCTGCGTAATCTGTGTGTTCTATATAAATAAAGGAATTAATATTATTACTAAAGTGTGGACCCTTACATTGGAACAAGACCTGCAGCTATGGACATGATCAAGACAGGTTTTCAGCCTCTGATTAAACAATAAATGTTCCATTCCCTGACAACAAGCATGGGTATTGTGAGGTTTAATAGTGCCTAGTAAGGGCTTCTTCACACAATAAGACAGCAGTGCAAGTCATCGCTCTGGTATTATATTAGAAAAACAAGAAGAGGAGCTGAAGGTCAGTCCCAGGTTACGTAATCACTGCTCAAAGGTCATCAACACCCAGACACATCAGGTCTACCAGGGATCACTAAAGTAGGCCGAAAAAGGCAGACTCCTACAAACAAGTACCAAGGAAACATGACATGAAATGACTCTTTAACGGGTGTCCAACTGCAGTCAACATAAAATGTAGACCCTTTTAAATGAGATCTTATAGACCCCTCTACATAAACCACCTATTAGCTGTAAGGAACACATAGGTAAAGATTTAGAGCTTAGACTGGTCTTGTGCCCTCATTGAGCAGAAATACTAGGGCTCAATGTACTTTCTATTATGTATGTGATAACAGTGGGATTAAGGAGAGGGGACACTGGCCATTCAGGAGACTGGAAAAGTTGCTTTCAAGCCTTAGATGAGCTAAAGCAGCTGCCATGTGGTGACCCCCAAAGGCTATAAAGTCTACCCATTACCTGTGTGAAAACTGCTTCACACGTGTTCAGCAGATTCAGTAAAAAAAAAAAAAAATAATAATAATATATATATATATATACTCACATAGCGCAGCGGCCCATGTCTATTAAACCTAATGGAGGATCCAAGAAGTATATGGAGAAGGGAGGAGAAACAAATGACCTACCTCTGGTAGCCCAGACACAGGTGTGAACAAGGGCTAGCTTCTAAGGTCTAAAAAATTTAGGAAGTGGGTAAGACCTTCAATTCCTCTTTGTCCCAAGGTATGAAACACTGTTCTATAACTAGCAGGTCATACACAGGGCTGTATCCATAGAAATACATGAGGCCTAGGACTGTATACAGTATAACTACTATAAGATGTGTGCTCTAGGCCCCTAGACAAGAATGTGTTCAGTCTATGGAACCCGTGGTCTGGTCATATCCAACGGAATAAATACAGAGAAGGACAGGAGTTCTTGCATCCTAGTGAATTAAACCGCAAGGAACTCATTTCTGCCAGTCGAACAGTGGGGCTGAAAACATATAACTGTTACAGTAACGGCGCTGCTGTTTGGTTGGCAGAAAGGGAGCCCTTGCATCATATTTGTGCAAGATGCAAGGACTCCCTGTCCACTAATCTGTGCTTAGTTCATGGGATCAAACCAGCACACGGGTCAGTTTTCATGGACTAAGCACGTTCATGTACAAGGGGCCTTAGGACAATCCACCTGATCACATACCCCCAACATGGCTGCTCACTACAGCGCAAACTACAGGGAAAATTTATCATACAATGGTGCTAGATGCCCCAGTGTATAATATAATCGCTGGTCCCTGCACCACGGGGCAGTTCATCAAATTAGAAGTATTATAGGCTGCGCCTGAACAGATGTAAACTATAGGTAGTGTGTAGGCACCGCGGAGGAACCCCCCCACTCCGTCACCAGGCGAGCCTCCTTCACACCCCTCAATGCCCACTTGGCTTGGAGATGGTGTGAAGAAGGAAATAGGCACGATTCCTGCTGGTGCGGTAGGAATTGCGCCTACATGAAGGATGGTGACCTCTATGCAGATGAGCTCATGACTACATCACCGATAATGTGGTTCTACATGCAGCAAATTTCCCCCCCCCATAGAGCCAAGTAAGGACCCTGTAAGACACATAATCCTACGCTCACTGGCGTCATGGAGAGGCCCCTCTATGAGCCCCCTATCTCATGTATAGGCCTGAAGCATAACCTACAGTATCCCACAGAGGTACTAACCATAAAATATGGGTGGTCAAGCCATCTGCCACGGCCACCACAGGGCGAGACACGGTGGGTGGTACAGTAACGGAAGTACACGGTCATCACCCACTGGCCACGGTTACTAAGCTGCAGGGATGAGGGATCAGTGAATATGGGATCCCCAGGGTGCAGTGTTCACCAGGGTTCCCCTTAATGTGGGAGACGTCAGAGGAGGGGCTGCCATGTGCCCAGGTCTATGCTGTAAACAGTCCAAGCTCCTCTTATAGGAGGATCTGAAGCAATGGGGTTCTATATGAAAGGTCCAGCACCAAGCACCTGACCTATTATCATGCTACCCCCAGTGCTACCAAATATGAGGGGGAAGAGGGAACCCCTCAATCGCTTCTAAGGCACACCCACTCTAACCCCGACCTCAGGCCCGTATACATAGCCAGCACTATAGCCGCGCTTTTATCAGCCGCAGCGCTTACCATGAAGACCTGCTCTCTACCTCGGCCAACGTTATCTTCAGCGACTGTGAGGCGATCACACGACGCGACACGACCTCATCGGAGAATCCTTGTTTGCGCAGAACACCCGACGGTGACTCTGCAACCCCGCTGCCAATGACGTCATCGACCTGAAACTATAGAGACGTCACCAAACACAGGCTAGAGCGTCCAGCGACAGTCGCGTATTAGAGCATGTGACTTGCTTGCGTGTCAAGCCGCGCTATGAAGTGGAACGCATGGCCTGGCCGCCATGTTGCTATTTATTCGTGATTTTGCAATTTTAGGGAATTTTCCCTGTATAAGGTGCATTTTTTTTTGGTAAAGATCGCAAACATGGTTTGTATCATTTGACATGGTACAGTTTTATTACAGTATTGTGCATATCACATATTGTTTGCCTGCAGTTTGTTATATAAATAACATGTTTGTTACATAAATAAGTCGCATAATGAAAGGCTGATTTACAAACGTGTATAAATTAGAACCAATTGTTGATTATGGCGAAAACAACTACATTTATTGTTCAAGAGGAGAATATAAAAGTAACATCTTCCAACTAGTAAATCTTATGTAATGTTCGAAAGTAGAAAGGGAGTGAATGGAATAATGTGAGAAAGAACCGATACTAAGTGCTTGTTCACATGGCATAAGTAAGTGCCCAATTCACAATAGTTTTCTTTTATTTTTAAGGTCCCTGTGTCTGTTTCATTCCAAAAAATTAGAGAAAATTAGGGCTGTTTCACATCATAATGCACTGAGTTCAATCCCCAACTTAGGCCGCGGTCACACGTACCACTAGGCGTCCGTTCATAACGCGACGCTAGCGCACAGGGGGAGGTCCTCGGCTTATCAATCGCATGCGGTTCCCTGGAAACGCATGTGCGTTCAGGCCGAGGATCTCCCCCTGTGTCCTAGCTTCGCGTTATGAACGGACGCCTAGCGGTACGTGTGACCGCGGCCTTAGTGATCAGTCCGTGTCACGGCAGTATTCATGGAGTAATGTGAAACAGCCCTAATTTTGAACACGTGGCATTTTGAACTAGTTTTTGGACCGTTTTTAAGCAGTGCGTTAATAAACGCATGCGTTTTTTTGTCCATTTTCCAATTATCTCATTTACACCCTGCCTAAAAACGGCCCAAAAAAGGGTTCAAAACGCCATGTGTGCCCCCTGCCTTACCCATTGATCCAGGCACTGTCAGTGTTGTCATCTGCTTGTATTCGTTATCCATGGCCTCTTTCCTTCTAAAATCAACTTTTAAATCATTCTAATGATTGCAAGAAGTACCCCCCACCCCTTCCATTGTGTGCTGCTGCCTTTAGAATAGTGAATGGGTCGTCTGCAAACAACTTGGCTCTAAGAACCAACTTTTTGTGGTGAATGGCTACAATTGGCTCTTGGCAGAGAGCCGTCGGCTCACTTAGGATGATGCCACACGTGGCGTTTTGAACGCGTTTTCGGCCTGTTTTTAAGCAGTGTTTTTGAAAAAGGCATCCGTTTTTGACAGGTTTGACCAATTGTCTTAATTCAAACTGGTCAAAAAAACGCATGTGTTTTCAAAAAATGCATGCGTCTTTTGACGGACTGCTTAAAAAAAGGCCAAAAGCGAGTTCAAAACGCCACGTGTGGCATCACCCTTAGCCCTGTCCCGAATTGAGTAGCCCCGCCTCTTATTCTTGGGACACACCCCCTTTCCCTACCATGGACGTATCTCATACTTCCTCACAGGATGGCATATGTATAGTGAAGGACGTTTGTGATACGCCCTCACTTCAGGTGGCTATAATATCGGCTCTGTGGTACCTAGAAACAAGCTTCTTTTTCTTGGAAAAAGGAGAATCTCTTCTTTCAAAGTGTGTTTCTAGGTGTCAGGGAATCTGAGACATTCACTGATATCGCTGCGGCCGGGAGCTGTACTGACTCAGATGCACGCCACGCCATGACGTCTCCACGCAGCTGTGCATCCAATTCCGACTGCAGCAGCAAGAAGATGCGGGAGGACAAGCATCGGAACAGGTGTGTACACAATTTTTTTTTTTTATTCACAGCCATTAGCTCAGAAAACGGATTGAGGGCATATAAACTGTTCAGTATATACATTTGTGGGGGCCCAGTGCATATATTTAATGAGTTGGGCCATTGCTTTAATTTCATGGGGCCCAGTCCCAGTGTCTATATTTCTTATGAGGGGAACCAGTGTATACATTTTACTAGGGGGCCCATTGCATTCATTGCACAGTGGGCCTAGTGTATATATTTAATAAGGGGATCAATTGCATTCATATTATGAGGGGGCTCAGTGTGTATAATTCATAAGGGGGCCTAGATTGGAAAATGCAAAGGGATGAGACAGTATATAAAATGTTTGGTTTCCCAGTAAACCAGTGCCTTGTGCAGCATGTAATCCGCTTTCCTCATATCAAGTACTGTTGCAGTGTGGAAAAAATTTACTTTTAATCTGTGTGGTAAGGAGCATCCCATAAGTCAAGGAGGTGGGAGCTAAATGCCAAAGTCAAGCTCAGCACGACTCCTCCATTGTGATTCAGTTCTCTGCTTTCAAACTGCCTGGATTTTTGTTGCGTTGCGTAATAAACAATTCAAAAAAGCAGGGCAGTTTGAAGGTACAGACGCCAATCACAATGGGGAGGGGCGCTGAACTTGACTTTTGGCAACGGATTACATACTGGTGGTTTACTGGGGTAATCTTTGCAAAATTTGGGGGGCTTTATAAGATAGATTCAAAAAAATGTGAGGAACCTGTTGTGTTATTTAATTAATAGGAATCATAATGCGTTAATGTATTATTTAAGGAGTATTATATGCACATTAATAATTTGAAGGGGATTAAAAGTTGATTTAAAGAGAACCAGTCATGCAAAATAACCCCCCTAATAAATATATTTTCATAAACTGCCATTAGAGAGCATTGCCTCTATCCCTTCATTGTCCCTCTACATGCCTGTAAACTTAAGCAATGAGGTCCTAAAGCTGTATGCAAATGACCTGTGAAATGTCCAATGAGTCATCAGCATATTCAAGCTGTCCAGCGTATTCATGAGTGAGAGGTACAGCCACACCCCCAGTGCTTGACTGACAGCCTGTATAATAATGTGAGGCTGTATAATCATGTGATGGCTGTATAATAATGTGACGACTGCTCCATGTGCTTGCTGGTGGCCACGCCCCCTGCAGCCTGTGTGTGGATAGGAGAGATACAACAGCTCCAGGGTGCAGCCATGTCCGGTACTTGTGTAGGTGATGTTTGTGTCTCTGTGTATTAGGAGGATGCAGCATGTCAGCAGATGCAGCACACACACTAGTAATGCTTTACTATACATTACACACAGACATGAGCAGGGGGAGTAGAGGGGAGGGGGAACAGGAGTGACATCACTGCCTCTGACCATGTGACCAGCCTCATTTACATAATAAAAAATACATGATTTTATAATGATTAATGTATGAAATAACTAGATAAAAGGCTGGTATGGATCCTTGTGAGCTGCTCCAACAGGTAGTAGTGACAGAAATAGTGACACAGACCTGATGACAGGTGTCCTTTAAGGGTGCATTTATGTTTTAGTGTATGTAATCACTATATTTTGCAGGTTGTGACTGTCCTAAAATTTGTAGGTGAAAAGCAGATTTTTGGTTAGTTTTAGTGATTTTATGATGATATCTTCATGTGAACATATGCCTATGAGGTGTCATTGAACTCTGCCATTATTTTCTTTTAGGGCACATTTTTTGCCTCAAATTAAATTTTTATGCATTTTTATTAACATTTACACTTTCAATCGAAATTGCATGAAGGTAGTACCTATGTCTCTAAACTCCTTAATGCAATTCTGTAAACAGGACAAGTGTCTGCTTCACTACATATGGTTATCTGGCCCTACCTTTTATAATGCCTCCTTTACCTCTCCACCTTTCCCACAGTAGTCCTACTTCCTCCTTTACATCGGTTATGTGCGGCTCCAATGACATCATCACATCATGTCCGCTGACCTTTGCCAATGGCTTCCTGCATCACCATTGTGGGGAAGATCCCAAAAACCGAGTCTGTCCTGCCAGGACGTTTAGGCCGGCGGCACACGTGGCGTTTTGAACCCATTTTTGGGCTGTTTTAATTAAGACAATTGGTAAAACCAATCAAAAACAGATGCGTTTTCTAAAAACGCATGCATTTTTTAATGCATGCATTTAACGGACTGCTTAAAAACGGCCCAAAAAATGCCACGTGTGCCGCTGCCCTTAGGGGGTCAAGTAAAACATGTGCAAGGAACATTTGCTGGAATTGTTGTAGAAAATAAAAATGGCTGGTTTCTTCTTTGGCATTCAGCCACAAATTACCCCTGGTGGGGTACATAGTAATTAACATCCTGAAGATTTTAAACCTGCAGTGTAATTTTATGCTGTAGGGTATTTCACAGGATGTCAGTGGAATTTGTGTGTCAGCTTTGAAGAGTGTTCCTTCAAGTCATTTGTCATTTTTCTGCAAACCACAAATGGGCTTATTATGCTTCATACATAATCTGCATGTTAATACTTAGGGCCTGACTTCCAGTTACACGAGGTGTCATGCCAAGATAACTCTTATGGCATGTCACGTTTCTATAACAGGAAGATGATCAGCAGTCACCTCATTACCTGCTGCTCAGTCACAACTGTTGTTTCTTAATGGAAAGTTGCTCTCTCGTGTTCAGCTTGCCTCAGCAGTGTGTGTGCCAGCTGGGTAACACAGACTCTGGGTCCTTAGGTTCCTTCAGGGTGACACATCATGGAAACATTCCTAGCATTTATTTATGGCTTTGTAAACGGTACTACTTAAAGGATCTGTTCACAGTTTGGTTTGTTTTTGCCGATATTCATTAGGAATCTGTCTACATTTTCTTCTGGTAGTGAATAGTAAAATATGGACATACAACTGCAGAAGATTTAGTGGGAGAAGTGGGAGAAACTATGATTATGTTTAGCATATCAAGTATATGTTATCCTAAGGCATACCCATTTATCAGGCTTTGTACCGCGGTTTTTCTGGCTCACGGTGCGGAAATTGCAACTTTTCCCCCTTTCGCCACCTTCACGCCACTTTTTTTGAAAAGTGGGCATAATGGAGTGTTCTCTTTTTCTGTAGTGCTAAATTTACTCTAAATTTACAGTTGTAGGTTATAGCAGAAATCTACTACAGACAGGCCCTTACTTAGATTTAATCTGTGATTACAGGTTATGTGCACTGGTGCGGGAGCATTAAGACTGCATGATGCACACAACCGTATGGGAGCCCTTGATTTACAATGTACAGCCGTATCAAGCAGGGGCGGATTAAGACTGCCATGGTTTTTGTGTCACGATAAAGATAAGGTTTTCATCTCTCAAATCACATGAAGCTTATGACTTTGTGAACTACAGAACCAGACATACATACAGCTTAAGACATAGTTGGAAATGCAATTGAAAAAATTTGAAACATGCGGGGGGCATGATGGTCAGTTGAGTTGTGAGCTGTATGTTTTATTTAGGAGCACAATTAAGGTAAAGATATTATCCCGGGGACAATATTGTTACTACAGTTAGTATTGTACTGTTAACTGTGGTATATTAAGGGGGCATTCTAAAATGCTGCAAGGGGTCAAAGATATCCAGTTGTGCCATGGAGAAGTCATTATAGGCACAGTATCTAATGTAGGAGAATCATCTCTGCAAGTTATGAAATGCCACCTCTGCCTGTGTCGCTGATGCATTTTATCAAAAAGGACTGTCTCTCACACTAGAAGGTTAAGTCAGTGACTTCAAAGAGTACATCTTCTATCTGTGAGATGGAGGTGCCTAGTGCTATCTTGTCAGTTGGCCACAGCCACTGGGCTGACACAGCATTAGTATCATTGTGTAGCAGGCAGGTGGCAATGGTTGGGATGGCTCTGCCAGCCACTTTAAACAGACAGACATCCATCATTGAGTTATGGTACTGGGAGCGCTGGAGGAGGTAAGTATCAGATGTTTATTGTTTAAATTGCTATAAATAGCAATTGCTTGGCTAGAAGTGACAGGGGTCAACAATCAGTGACCTCCTTGGATCATGGACGTCGCTTGTGACGTCTCATGATTAAAAGAGCCAGTCCAGTCCCCACACGGCTTTCCCTGGGACATCTACGTCTTTTGGGACAACCTCTTTAAGCTTTCTTATTAGAGTTGATTCAGTCTAAATACATGTTCTATGTAGGCTTTCACAGCCATCCCTGGATTCCACCCTCAGTGAAGTTTATACAGGACTATTTGTCTTGTAAATTTAGCTCTATCCATCTTGCACCTGTCACATTTTTGAGACTCAGTTCCGATTTTCCAGGCAGCCGATCAATTTGGCTAAGATTCCTTAGCAGAGACCAGTGCCCTGTTACAGCACATTCATTTTTCCATTAAGGATTAGGAGCAGGAATAGACCCAGCAGCCTTGAGGGTTGAGGCAGCTACCCATCTACTTGTAATATATGGCCTTCTTTATAAATCTATATGATATATGATCTTATACCGTGCACTGCAAAAAAACATTGATCAGAAGTAAAAAGTTTGAAATAGATATTAAAGGAAATCCACTATTAAAAACCAGGAATACTAACTCATAGAGAGTCAGTCGGTGGTAATATTATATTTGTTTTCAATTTCCTGCTTCCTTGTAAAATCCAATTTTTAAAATTATGCTAATGAGCCCAAAGAGCTCCTTGGGGTGTTACCGCAGCCCCTCTGTTCTGCAGCATAAAAGGCTGTTAGAGTTACAAGTCATATTCCTAGTTAGTCTAGTGGTCAGGTACCACACGTGGAATGCACGGTGCTTAGTATCGACGCAGCGTAAAATCCTCCTGGTGGATGAGGTGGTTAGGAACATTCTGGGTGACCTGGTAAAGGTGCGCTCTCTGCAGTTTGAGAGGCTGGGCAAGGGGAGGGCCTCTCTCCTTTGGAGGGGGTTCTCCTTTAGTGTCTGTCATCTCCACTCCTGGTGTTGGGCTGAAGCTGACACAGTAAATTTTTGTTTTGTTTTATGAGCTTGTAGTGATGTAGGGCTTGCAGGCGCCGTACCTGGGCTTTATGTGGTTTGGATTGATGTTGTTCAGCTTTTGTTTTGTACAATATTTTCTTTATGTTATGTTGTAAAAACTGTATATAGCGTATATATTGTATGTATTGTATATAGTGGGGTTTGGGATCTAGTGTTAGGTTGGGAGGGGGGTGATGGTGGTGGGATTTATGAACTGACCTTTGACACTGCTCTGGACTACTTATGTTGTGTTTGTTAGTATATAATATATATATATAAAAAAAAAATGGGTGTGGGGTAGTTTGTTATTAGAGGGTGTGGGGTGGGTTTATATTTATTTATGGTCATTTATGTTTATTTGTGGGTGTGGCTTGTCTTTGCTTATTGGTTTGGTTTAGGATGTGATAATCAGTTGGGTGGGGGTTGTGGTATTTAGTGTTTATTCATTTTGGTGTTAATGGGGTTAATGGGGCAGATTTATCAAGTTTCTGAAAGTCAGAATATTTCTAGTTGCCCATGGCAACCAATCACAGCTCAGCTTTCATTTTACCAGTACTCATGAATATTTTAAAGGGGAGCTGTGGTTGGTTGCCATGGGCAACTAGAAATATTCTGACTTTCAGACACTTGATACATCTGCCCCATAGTGTTAATGGGCCAGCAGGTAAGTTATTGTATATATTGTATATTATGTTTAGTTTGTGTTATATAATGTTATGGGTTTTTTTTACTTTTATATAAAATAAAAGATCTACAGTTACAAGTCATCCCCTCCCCTTCTGCTCTCTCAGCACTTCGCCCCCCTCCACCCGATGTAATCACAGAATAAGGGGTAGTTACAGCACATAGTAAAAGGGGGAAGTGCTCCTTGCACAATGCAACAGTCTATAAATCTGCAGTATGGAGGTGCACTGGTAACGCTCCCAGATCCCTTCAGGCTCTATTGCATGATTTAAAAAAATATTTTAGAAGCAAGGAGACCATGGATAACAAATATAGGAAGATTACCACAGTCACAGATCCTGGATCTATGTGTAAGTGTAGTGCCTGCTCCAAGATCACATTTGCACTACGAATGTGTGAGATGCTAAACAATGACGTGAGCATTAGGAGGCAGGGCTGGCGCGCACAATGATTGAAGTGGACAGAGAAAACAGCAGTCCGGAAGTGGGGCTACCTGACTGCCTGGTCGAGCAGCCCTACCTCCTTGACTGCATGTTACAATAGAATAAAAGATGATAAAAGGTGCTGACACCTATGAATAGGATGGGCCTTCAGGGACATAAGAAGGTACTGTTGGTGGGCTTAGGGGTGTTAGTGTGCTGACAGGTTCCATTTAAGTGAATAATACAAAAGTAGACACAGCCTTCAGAAAAAATCTGATTCAGCCTCTAGGCTTAGAAATGTAACAATAATAGCTAACACTTTAACTGTCTGGGAAGACAGCTGCTAAAAGTTATAGGCTCTGTATTACATTTCTTTTTAACATATGTTTATTTATACATTTCGAGATCTCCATGCTCCAGAATCTGAAGTCTGTGCCAACTAAAAGCCATATGCATTATGACAGGGGCCGATGGCCATTCAAGGGCCCAGCACATTCTATGTGCATTTAGACAAGGCTGCATCACCGCACCGCCACTGTGCATAATAGTAGTCTGTAGGGGCCCTGAGCTATTTATTAGCTCACTTCCTCCATTTACGGTAGTGTGGATAAGGCCTCAGGCTGGTTGCTGCTGTCCTCCATTTTCCCTCAAATTGTGTCTCCCTGTCCTCCATCCCTCTCTTATTATGGCCCTCTCTCATATTGTGACTCCCTGTCCTCTATCCTCCTCATATTGTGGCCCCCTGTTTCCCATTCCCTCATATAGTGGCCTCCTGTTCTCCGTACCTTGCATTATTGCCTCCTGTGCTCCATCCTCCTCATAATGTGATCTCTTGTTCTCCATCCCCTTTATATTGTGGCCTCCTGTCTTCCATCCCTCTCATATTGTTGCCCCCTGTCTTCCTTCTTGCTGCTATTGTGGCCGTCTGTCCTCCAATCTCCACATATTGTGGCCCACTGTCCTCCATCCTAATTATATTGTGGCGCCTGCCCTCCATTCCCTGCCCTCTATCCTCCTGATATTTTGGCCCCTATCCTGCATACCTCTCATATTGTGGCCCACTGTCCCCCATCCTCCTCATATTGTGGCCCCTGCCCTCCATCCTCCTCATATTTTGCTCCTGTCCTCCATCCCCCTCAAATTGTGACCTCCTGTTTTTCATTTTCCCTCATATTGTGGTCCCCTATCCTCCAGTCTCCACAAGTTGTGGCCATCTGTCCTCCATCTTCCTCATATTGTGGCCCCTGTTCTCCATCCACTGTCCTCCAGCCTCCTCATATTGTTGTCCCCTGTCATCCATCCTCCTGCTACTGTGACCTCCTGTCCTTCATTTTTACTTATATTAAGGCCCCCTGCCCTCCATCATACTCATATTGTGGCCCCTGTCCTCTAGCCTCCTCATATTGTGGCCCCTGCCCCCCATCCTCCTCATATTGTGGCCCCTGCCCCCCATCCTCCTCATATTGTGGCCCCTGCCCCCCATCCTCCTCATATTGTGGCCCCTGCCCCCCATCCTCCTCATATTGTGGCCCCTGCCCTCCATCCTCCTTATATTTTGACCCCTGTCCTCCATCCTCCTCATATTGTGACCTCCTGTCCTCCAACCTCCTCAAATTGCGGTCTCCTGTACTCCATTTTCCCTCATACTGTGGCCCCATGTCCTCTATCCTCCTCTTATAGTGGCCTCCTGTCATATTGTGACCCTCTGTCCTCTATCCCCTCAAATTGTGACCTTTGTCCTCCATTTTCCCTCATATTGTGTCCCCCTCCCCTCTACCCCGCATATTGTGCCCCCCTGCAATCCATTCTCTTCATAATTTGTCCTCCCTTCCCTTCATAGTGTTTCCTCCTGTCCTTCATCCCCTTGCTATTGTGGCCCCCTGCCCACCATTATCCACATATTGTGGCCCCCTGTCTTCCACCCCCTCATATTTTGGCCTCCTGTCCTCCACCCCCCTCTTATTATGGCCCCCTGTGCTCCATCCTCTCCATTTTCCACATAATGTGGTCTCTTGTTCTCCACCCCCTTATATTGTGGCTTCCTGTCCTCCATCTCTCTCATATTGTGCCCCCTGTTTTCCATCCCCCTCATATTGTTGTTCCCTGTCCTCCATCATCCTTATATTGTGGCCCCCTGTCCTCCATCCCCCTCAAATTGTGGCCTTCTGTCCTCCATTTTCCCTCATATTGTGGCCCTTTTTATATTGTGACCCCCTGCCCTCCATCCTCCTCATATTGTGACCCCATGTCCTCCATCCTCCTCCTATTTTGGCCCCCTGTCCTCCATCATCCTCCTATTGTGGCCCCCTGTTGTAAATTCTCCACCTATTGTGGCCCCCTGTCATCCATTATTCTCGTATATTGGATCCCTGTCCTCCATTTGCCTCATATTGTGGCCCATATCCTCCATACTCCTCATACTGTGACCCCCTGCCCTCCCTCTTCCTCATACTGTGGCCCCCAGTCCCCAATCCCCCTTATATTGTGTCTCCTCTCCTCCTCCTGTTGCTGGGAATTTAAAAGAAAAACAAAAAAAACGTTACTTACCTTTCCCTCAACTCCCCGCAGCAGTTTTACTCCTTGCTGAAGATGACTCGGAGGAGGTAGCAGAGAGCTGATTCCACCTCCTAATGGTCCTGATGCCTCAGCTGCTCTGCAGCTGTAGTGTACAGCAGAGAAGGAGGTGGAACAAAGCAGGGCAGTCCTGGACAGTCTTCCAACCGCCAGAAAAGCACTTGGAAACCCGAACTGTCCCATCCAATCCAGGAAGGTTGGAAGTTATGTACTTTCAGTAACTAGCACCTGGCGTCTTGTATTGTTTAAATGCAAGACATTGGATGCTGGTTACCGATTTCATAAGTTTCCATGGAAATGCATATGGTCCCGGGAGCGTGTGTCGCGTGTTATAGAAATCGCAATAGACAAAATGCAAAGTAAGGAAAAAATGAAATCACAAATCCCATTTAAAATCAAATAAAGCAAAGATTGATATCAAAAACATATACACAATGGAAGAACACAACCTGAAAGCCACATTTGTGACCGGCCTGTAAGAGAGACTACCTTTGTTGCCCATAGCAACTTATCAAAGCAATATTTTCATTTTCGAAAGCAGAATACATCACAAAATCAAATAATCTGAAATGCTCTTATAGGACATGTTAACTTAACAAATATTAATCAACTTTATTGATAAATAATCTTGTAATGTAGTGTAATATGTAATGTTTCATATTTTGCAGAAACAACAACTAGCCACTAGATGGCATAATATAGCTGAAGTCAAAATAGAGTAACAGTTAAAGGGGTTGTAAAGGATTGAACAATTTTCATTACTAGCTCCAGATTATGTAATTTGTCCTTACCTCTGATCCCACACACTCCTGGACGAGACTCTGTAATGGGCTGATAGTCCTATGGCCACATATACTGTACAAAGCAAATTACCAGCACTCACATCAGATTGATTAGAATTTTTTTTACTATCAGTATATAGTTTCTGCAGTACCACGTCGGGGAGATGGCTGACTCTGGACGTTACGGTCCCTGCGCACTCACTGGCTGCGTTTATTTTGCCAGATGCGGATGCATATCCGGCTGCACGACGGGGCTATCATACGTCAGCGTGTGATAAATAACCCCACTTATGTCTTATAAATAACCCCCCTTAAAACAGTGGGCCACATTTATCAAAAGCATGTGCAGTTTGCCTGTGGAGTGTGCAGAGTGCGCCAGATTAATCAAAAGTGGTGCACGATTTTCATTAATATGAGGCACTGCTCTGCAAGGGTGCACCAGCTTTTTTAAATGCACCTTTAACATAGAGCGCGCAACACGATCTTCAAGTTTTTTCGTATTTTTTTTGGTATATTGTGTGCCCCCCACTCCACCATTACGGTAATAATCTCTCACATGGTTGTCATGTTATGTTATCTTTCCAGGTAATACGACATAAGACTGTCCGCCAATCCTAGCCACATACATATCTGAGTCGATTTTGCAGCGCCAGACTAGTTATTACACCAGCTCACATGCTTATATGGCATAGATGATTGAATTAAGAATTCCATATGATGAGAATTCCCATAATAGCGTACGGCATGCTGGAGTGACCTTGAGAGATGCAGAGGGACTAGTAACCAGGTCAATGATGATTTCTGCTGATGCACACAGACACCAGTGAGGGGGATTCCTGTGTTATTAGCAGTGCAGAGTGTTTGTATTCCAGACAGGGTGATGATGATGAAGAGCAATAGGAGGCCCTCTGCTACTGGTGGTGGCCACACAACCATGTGATGATGCTATTGCTGGAGCAGCAGCTCAGGAGCAGCCTCCTTTCTTCTGTTTCAGGCTGTCATGGCTACTGCCAGCAATCTGACTCCCACAAATTGCAGCTGGTGGCCTATTTCTGCAATAGAGAATGATGCAGGCAAAACCCATGAAGGGGAAGGCGACGCTGAAACCTCAAAGCCCAGCTTCAAAGCCAAGGACAAGCTGGTTTTATACCACTGGACACAATCATTCAGCTCCCAGAAGGTGAGGAGAGGGCAGGGTGCATTGTATGAACCTCCATTACTAGCAGCAGCATCTCCTACAGTGCAGGCTCCAGTCCTGGGCATGGGAGAGGTGGCTGCATCTGTATGCATTGCTGAAAGCTGTTGTCTTATATTATTATACTGGGGCCCATTGTGCAAGCCCTGACACTGACTGAAAGGATCAGTAACATCTCATATTGTCAGAAGGGATTGTATGCATCTCCTTTATTTATTATCTGTACCCAAATATGTATCTTTCACCTAATCAATATAGGAATTTCTATCTCTATTTATCATCTATCAATTATATATTTCATATTTATGTCTCATATCTATATTAATATCTGTATATTATAAATGATCTATTTATCTATGCTGTCTAATATGTATATAGAGATATAGGTGTTTTCCATCTCTCTAACATTTTATATCTGTCAGTCAATTGGTTACTTACATCTTCTTCTATGTATTGCACATCCTTCATCTATCCAATATAAGGGTTTCTCTTTCTGGTCTGTAAAATTCCACCTTGGTGTTTAGATTAGCAGATCAAAGCATTTTCCATTAGGAAACCTTGAATAAAATATTACAGTCCTTATAATTTTATGTTTTTTAATTTGATCTTTTTATGTGTATTTATTAGAATTTTATGTATTTTTTTTTTACATTTTGTTGCGTCTATTTTTAATGGTATATTTATGCATTTGTTTTACCATTTGAAATATTTTACGAAGCGTTATAATTGTTTCTAAAGAGAATATTCATGCATCAGCTGTGCTTTAATATTGTTTATAGGAGAACCACAGGAATTATAAACCATAGGTTGTCTGCAGGCTGCATATAAATGACTGACCTCTTTGACCTCATTCTTTTTATTGACTGAATATGTCACAGTAGACTGTATTTTTTCCATGAGTTATCACATATACTGTAGGTTTTTGTCATATCTGGTCAAATGCAATGCGATAATGCCATAGGCCTTAATATTACAGTAAAAAAAACAACTATTGGAGCATATGAAGATTAAGAGATGTATTTCCTACTTGGAAATCCCCCCTGATTGGCTGAGCTGCCCCATGCGTATGATATGTGATGGATGACTAATTCTTGGGGTTTTTTTACCTTTCAAATGGTTCATGTAAGGCTATGAGGCACCTTTACTAAGGGCTCTGCGCCGCTTTGTGACAACTTTTTTCGGACTGTGCCCGTTTTTTGTGGCACAGCTGCCCTGGCTTCCATGTGACACAAATCGGACTGATTTGAACTGAGCGCGGGATTTAACTTTCAAATTGTGTCGCAAGCCCTAGCCCTTACATGCTCCACTAAAAAGATGGAGAACTCTGTCGGACCTGAGCGGGGACGCACACATTCATGATATCGGGCGCACGATCTTAATGAATCGCAGCACAGTGCATTGTAGTCAGACAATGCACTTTCTGTGAACTCCGAAGACCGGGTAAGTAAATGTCTTTTTAGAGTTAACGCATCCATATGTATCATAGACAGATATATTTTATTGGAATATGTGACATTGCTTTTACTTTGCAGTCACTTTGACATGGAATTGTCACTGTTATAGCTAACAGGTATTTGTGCCAATGTAGCTGAACTGAGCTAAGGAACATTGGGTCTAAGTGTTATAGGGAGTATGAGGGGTACAATGGCTGTTATTTTGGGCTAACAGAGGATATAATTATATTTGGTATACACTGGTGGGCACTATGATTGGCATAGTTATGGGGCACAGTGAGTGTGGTGGCACAATAGTCATCTCTTTTATGAATGTGCTGTAGCTGTTACCGCTGTTTAGATACCAGGTGTGCACTGCGTTTGAGGGCACTGTGTCACCATATGTATGGATGCATTGCGAGGGTGTGTTGCATGGATACAAACCCTGTATGTCACTTTTATCAATTATAGTTGATAATTTAATTGACAGATAAAAAATGTCTTCATTACAGTCTCGTAAGCCATTGTTTTGTACGCAGAGCTTGTTTTTCATGCTGATTGTTTAATCCCCGTTGAATATTTCTTGAAAGCTGCAAGTTTTATTTTCTGGCAAAAATCAATAAAGTAGCTTCATTTAATGACATCAACAGCAGACCTTCCCCTGGTGAGGCTTCCATCTATCAATTTGACATCAATTTTCCCAGGGGCAGACTTTTAATGCACAGGGGTTAATTTAAGCATCAAGTGTACCATGCCACTCACACATATGATCCATGTACCACTTATATGACACACTTGTTTCCCTCTCTCATATGACACAGGCGTCACATTCAACCTGGAAAACTCACATGATGGCTTTGTGCCATACAAGCACTGAGGTATACAGCTAACATATGCTCCTCTTGTGCCCTTTCATATGTTGGGTACATGCTGCACTTACACAACGTATACAGTACAAAGGACACTTGTAACACAACAGCCATAGTAATTCACTGTGAAGTGAAAAAGACTGGGCCCATAGCTAACTTTTAGCTGTAGCTGTATGTTGTGGGATGTGAATATAACTTATACCATGATGTACAATTATCCCTGTATTAAAATATATTTAGTGACCCAAACCTTTGCCTTTGCCTCCCTTGATGTAGCTCCCACACACTTTATGCCGCCCATTCTGTGGCCCCATCTTATGCTCCCTTTCTGTAGGCCAACATGCCTTCCTTTCTGTATCCTTTTCCCTCACTTTATGCCCCTTTTGTGGTAGCTGCCCCCTTTTCTGTAGCCATTTCCCCTCAACCCCCTCTCTTTCTATTCTTTTTAATCCTATGGCAGGAAAAAAAATCAGATACTTACCTTTCCCCAATACTTATTTATTTAAAATATGTTAGTTTTTTTTTTAATATGGCTACCGAGCCTAATAATAGTATTATTATAATTAATTTGAGTACATTCAATAGTGCTGTAATCACGTGTATCCCATAGATCAGAAACAAGATTACTACATAGATATGGTAATAAAATCAAGCTTACTATGCAAATATGGACCATAATCAGCCTTTCTGTATAGCTACAGTGCTAGAACCAAGCTTACTGAGTAGATACAGTCTCAGAACCATAGATTTAAAGAAGACATTTACACAGGATATGACATCAGAGTGAAGCATGCCTAGGTAATAAAACCAAGCTTCCTACATAGATATTGGACTAGAACCAGGCTTACTACATAGATGAAGTACCAGAACCAAGCTTACTGTTTAGTAACAAAATCAAGGATAGGACACAGATACAGTAGCATAACCATGAAAACAGCATATATGCACTACCAGAATCAAGCTTACTATGTATATAAAACCTCAGGCACACTACACCTACGCATATATACAGTACGAGAACTGCTTAGATATACTACCAGAACCAAGCTTAGTACATATATACAGTTCCAAAAAAACAAACTTACTGCATAGATACAGTACCAGAACCAAGCTT
The DNA here is from genome assembly GCF_040894005.1 of Engystomops pustulosus. Classification (NCBI taxonomy): domain Eukaryota; kingdom Metazoa; phylum Chordata; class Amphibia; order Anura; family Leptodactylidae; genus Engystomops; species Engystomops pustulosus. The sequence continues at coordinate 131,581,420 of NC_092416.1, forward strand.
ACTACCTACAGATTACTACAACACACATTCTACATATATATGGAACTTGAATTTCAATTTATAGATAAATATATCCCCTTGTCTAAATTTTCTTTTGGATAGGGAAAAAGCTGAGCAAGCAGCCCTTTTTCTATTTACAATGGCAAAGAATTGATGGATGGGCCTATCCTTTTTTTTAGCAAATATGACACATACAAAAGCATTAGAGCTTCTAGATGGTCCAAATAACCAAACAGACCACATAGAATAAGAACACAACCAAGCTTTCAGGTATGGTACCATAAGCTAGCTTATTTCTAGATAAGTAGGTACTTTGCTATGTACCTATTTATACATAAAAATAGAAGTACAGGCAGTCCCCGGGTTACGTACAAGATAGGGTCCGGAGGCTTGTTCTTAAGTTGAATTTGCATGTAAGTTGAAAACTGTATATTTTATAATTGTACAGGGCCGGCTCCAGGTTTCAGTGGGCCCTTGGGCGACAGAGCCTCAGTGGGCCCTTTGCAGTAAACTGGCGTAGCTGCATTGGATTCATTTTATACAGCCTCCTCACCCCTATAAATTACTTATATGCAGCCCCCCCATGGATTAATTATATACAGCCCAGGTCCCCCTCACCACCCATAGTTTAATTATGCAGCCCCCCTCCCCCATATGGATTATGTGCATCCCCCTCACCACCCATTATATGCAGCCCCCTCCTTTCCCCCCCAAACATTATATGCAGCCCCCTGCACGCACCCCCCATTCATTATATACAGCCCCTTCCTCATCCCCCATTCATTATATACAGCGCCCTCTTCATCCCCCCATACATTATAAACAGCCCCCTCCTCACCCCCCATTCATTATATGTTTCCCCCTCCTCACGCCCCCCCGTTCATTATATGTGGCCCCCTCATCAAACCCCCCCATTCATTATATGTGGCCCCCTCCTCACCCCCCCCCATTCATTATATGTGGCCCCCTCCTCACCCCCCCATTCATTATATGTTGCACCCTCCTCATGCCCTTATTCATTATATACAGCTCCTCCTCATCCCCCATTCATTATATACAGCCCCTCCTCATCCCCCATGGACTAGTAAATGTGACCATTTAAAATAATAGAATACTACTCACCTATTCTTGTGCTCAGGTCCGGAGCTTCCAATCGCCGTCTTCCTCCTCCTGCCGGCAGCCGCACAGCGCTTTATGCGCAGCATCCTGCCAGCACCCGGCACGGCCAGGCTGCTTGGGATGGGGATTTCACGACACAGCAGCGTCTTGCAGAAAGCGGAGTGCTGCTTTACCGTGCCAGCACCCGGCCACGAGTGGGCCCTCCCAGTAGCTGTGGGCCCCGGCACTTGCCCAGGTTTGCCGGGTGCTGGCGCCGGCCCTGTAATTGTAGATCCAGACAAAAAAAAAATTGTTGCAGTCTGGGGCTATAGTAAAGCATTCAGAAAGCTTCACCAGAGGTCAGAGGGGTCTGTCTGTAAGTCGGGTGTCCTTAAGTAGGGGACCGCCTGTAGTACTTTGCTGTGTCCATGTAAACTAGATAGAATTAGTAGTCTTGTTCAGTAACCAAGATAAAAATAGTAGTACTGTGCTGTAAGAATAAAAGGAGTATTTGTTCCATCGGTGCTTTTATATGCTTAATATCTACTGTGTGCCTATATAAATGCAGGATGCACTGCACTTTACCATATATGCAAGAGAAGCCTAGTATGACTGTGATGTGCCCTTATATGCAGTATTCAGTATAGAAGTTGGAGTATTGTGATGTGACCATTCTGTATATACATGGCAAGAGTTATGGTACAGGCATTCCCCGGGTTACATGCAAGATAGGTTCCTTGGGTTTGTTCTTAAGTTGAATTTGTATGTAAGTTGAAACTGTATATTTTATAATTGTAGATCCAGACAATTTTTTTTTTGCTTTACTGGGACCAAGGATTATCAACAAAGCTTCATTATAGACACATTACAGCTGATCATTGCAGTCGGGGACTATAGTAAAGCAGTCAGAGAGCTTCATCAGAGATCAAAAGTGGGCAGAGGGGTCCGTCTGCAACTAGGAGTCTTCTGTAAGTTGGGTGTCCTTAAGTAGGGGACCACCTGTAGTTTACTGTACAGTGTCCATGTGAAGGTTACGAGTTGGGTGGCAGGTACACAATTCAGTACAGGCAGTCCCCGGGCTACATACAAGATAGGGTCTGTAGGTTTGTTCTTAAGTTGAATTTGTATGCAAGTTGGAACTGTATATTTTATCATTGTAATCCCAGCCAGAACTTTTTTGGTCTCTGTGACAATTGGATTTTAAAAATGTTGGGTTGTCATAAGAACCAGGATTAACAATAAAGCTTCATTACAGACGCCTGTGATAACTGTTATAGCTGATTATTGTAGCCTAGGACTAAAGTACAATAAATTACCAATATCCAGTGGTCCGTTTGTAACTAGGGGTCGTATGTAAGTCGAGTGTTCTTAAGTAGGGGACCGCCTGTACTTAGTGGGTGTCGTTGGCCATTTAATAATCCACTATTCATTTACATAAGTAAATGGGGCACATTCACTAAGAATAGTGCAAACTGCACTATATGCACTATGATTGTGTAGCATGCAGTGGGCGCGAGATTCAGGACTTCTGCTGCACGTTCTTCATGATTATGGTATCCCCTGCACTGCTCCGACATAGTGCGTCAACATTTTTCTTGGTGCGTGATAAATATGGCGCACGGTCTAAATGTGCAGCGGTACGCCCATTTCAATGGTGGAATTTGTGTTGTGAAGAATTTTGTAACCACGATACAAAAGGGCCACATGCAACACATATGTGTCTTGGACCCTCATACAATAGTTTCACCCATTTGTGTTTGCAAATTGCATTTACAGGGTTGTACCAAAATCACAATTTAACAGGGAAATCCATGTCCACTATAGTTGCAGTCAATTTCAGTGTTGATCTCCCTCATGTTTGGGGAAAACCTCTTTCCATTCCAAATCAGAGTGAATCTTTGTATCAATGACACCTTATTCCAACTACCCATCCATTCCATATGTGGTCTTATTAATGAATTGTAATGTTGCAGAACTATATTTTTGCCATGAGCATACATGCCCCCTTATGATGATATTTGTCTTGGCAGCTGCATGGCACTGGTTGCTACATATACGGAAGTTTACTGTCAACTAAAATTCCTGATTCTTTTTTTCATGTAATTTTTCACAGTGTTTTCCCATTGAGTAATTCATTGTGGCAGGTATTTTCCCTCGCTATGTGAACAGCTCTGACTACAACTGTGCAAATTAACTGTACAACAGCAGCAAATAAATACTATCATGCAAATAAGACCATACAGCACGTATAATTCCCCACTAGCAACACCAGGTAACCACAGCGCAGCACAACATACTTTCCCAGCACCACAGTGCAGCACATTATATCTTCCCAGTAACATCAAACCTATAACACAGCACAAAGCAAAATCCTACCCAATAGTACTATATACCATATTGCAGCACAAAATTTCAGCACTGCCCTTTGTGTGCTGGCGGGTGGGGACTTACTTACTGTTCCCCCTCCCTCTTCTGCGTAACTATGTATAATCTGATGCCTCAAGGGGCTTCTGTCTTGTTGCTAGAACAAAGGAATTCAGCAGAGATCTTAGATTGAAAAGAAGAAGGAGAGAGGATGGAATAAAGAACCTTCCTCTTATGTATTACAAAGTTTATTTTCTTCGCTTGTGCTATAGATTCAAGTAAATTTTGATAAACTTAGTGACAAAGTAGGAGACTTCTGTGTTTAGTGCCGGAAAGGTTTACTTTTTCTATCCCAGGAGATGATGATCTCGGGAATAATCCCTTACATTTAGTTTGCATATTGTTGTACAGAATAATACCAGACCTGGGAAATCAGACAGGCAGATAAGCCTCATGTATTAATGCCAAGCTGGCTGCTGTCAATAATAAACCATAAATCCAATAAGGGACACTTTAAAAGCCTTAGCTAAAATCAGCCAAATAAAATCAGAACAGGAAATGTATATTGGCCACTTTAGACAGCTTCTTCCCTTTCAGTTGTATAGGGACCTAATGGAGAAAGGGTACAAGTGGTTTTAGAACGTATACTCTGTTTCATAGTTACCAAGGGTCCATCACAGATTACTGTGTAAAGGCAGGCAAATTTTATTAACACCATTCTTGCTATAGACCACCAAGATTTAACATTTAAAGGAAACCTACTATTTGATTTCATGTATTATGAAGCAAACATACTGCTGTAGCTACACTCATGCAGGGTCATATCTTGGTTAATCCCTGAGTTGAGTGGTTTTGCTGTAAAAACAATTATAACATTAAGGACCTTGGGAAAGCTGGGTCAGCGTGGCAGCCTCGATCAACACATTACACAAGGGAGCTTGGAGTTACAAATGGCGGTTAGTCAAGCATGACTAATCAACCTGAGCTGGATCACTCATACAGAGTAGCTGGGGGATGGTGCAACAATTGATTATTCTCTCTGACAGGGAGAAAAGTGATTGCACCATCATCTCCTGCAGAGAAAAACTCATGTGCTAGGAGAAGCACAGAAGCAAATGCTGAAGGAGCCATAGAAGGGACAGAGCTTCATTATCATAATGTTATATCTGTTTTATCAGCAAAACCATTCAGCACAGGGATTAACCAAGATATGATCCTGCATCAGTGTAGCTACAGCATTCTCAAAGTATGTATGCTTCATAATGCATCAATTTAAATGGTAGGCTTCATTTAAGACCTTCAAAAGGCTTCATCACAATATCATACACCACAATCAATATTACCAAAAACCACTCTACTACCCTACACCACAGTGGATAGTACCATTAACCCCTCCACTACCCTACACCCCAATGCATATTACCAATAATTCCTCCACTACCCTATTTCATAATGGAGATTACCAATAACCCCTCCACTACCCTACAGTGTAGTCAGGGGGTTATTAGTAATATCCATTGTGGTGTAGGGCCTACACCACAATGGATATTACCAATAACCCCCTGACTACCCTATACCATAACATATATTACCAATAACCCCTCCACTACACTACATTACAACGGATATTACCAATAACCCCTCCACTACTCTACACCACAATGGATATTACTAATAACCCCTCCACTACTCTACACAACAATGGATATTACCAATAACCCCCTGACTACCCTATACCATAACATATATTACCAATAACCCCTCTACTACCCTGCACAACAATGGATATTACCAATAACCCCTCCACTACTCTACACCACAATGGATATTACTAATAACCCCTCCACTACACTACACCACAATGGATATTACTAATAACCCCTCCACTACTCTACACAACAATGGATATTACCAATAACCCTTCCACTACACTACACCACAATGGATATTACTAATAACCCCTCCACTACTCTACACAACAATGGATATTACCAATAACCCTTCCACTACACTACACCACAATGGATATTACTAATAACCCCTCCACTACTCTACACAACAATGGATATTACCAATAACCCTTCCACTACATTACAACGGATATTACCAATAACCCCTCTACTACCCTGCACAACAATGGATATTACCAATAAACCTCCAATACTCTGTACCACAATGGATATTATACATATAACCCCTTTTATACCCAGGATCATAATGGATATTAAATAATCACTCACTACCCTAAAGCACAATAGATATTGCTAATATTAATCCCTTTTCTAGAAATAATCTATCATTTTGAAACATGAAAATCCGTTAATTGCTGATATTCTGATAAAAGAAGAATGGCTGTGTCCAACTTTGATACAATACTATTAATGTGTTATTCTTGGTCTCCACTGAAAATTGGGGGCCTACAATCACTTTAAATTTTTGAAATGCAGGATTACATCCAGAAGTTCAGGCTGTGGGCCCCCTGTCCATTAAAAGCAACTTAGAGCCTTACTAGTCTGACATTTTTCCATCAGATTGTGTTTTGGACTACGCTACTGATTGTCCTTTCAAATCGCCAACACCTTAATCTATGTTCCATAAAAGGGAATATTCAAAGAGAACCAAAGAAAGTTACCTAGTTTCATACCAGACTTCTGGAGGCCCAAAAATGCTCTGATACTTGTTCCTTATATATTTGTATAATTGTAATAATGTATTGAATAAATATTCAATTTGAGAGTCACAGAAATCAATACTTTTGTTACCTGTAAGGACGACTTTATTCAGCATTATACAGTGCAGTATAATAGGGAGTTGTGTTAAATGAGAGACACAGCTCTGCTGCATCTGTACAGTACATTAATGATTCAGCTAATGTCATGCATTAAAGTATACATTTTACTAATATGCTCAGTCATGGTTATTTTTGAAGCCACAGCATATACTAGAGCCATAATGCATTATCAGTGTAGGGCATGAATTATCCTTTTGACAAGAAACCTTCCTGCATAGATGTCACCTAATCACCTTGAGTTAAGTTGTAAAGTGCTATGGAGACCTGAAGTAATGTTTGTGCAGACAGCAGTACAGCCTGGGAGTAGAAGCATAGTTGTTATGCCCTCAGCTGTCGGTTATGGAAACATATGTCTATATGTCTCTACATGACTTCAGATATCATATACAGGTGCCACAAAACATGATTGGGCGTGCACAGCTAACTAGTCTTTCAACCGGCCCGCACACCATGGAATATGATAATGAACACAAGAAGAGCGTGTGTTACAAAGGGCCAATAACTAGAGATGGGCGAATTTGTTGAAAGTCAGTTCGGCTCGATTCGCCAAATTTTTCAAAAAAACTTGATTTGACCCGAATCGAATCAAAACGAATCACGTTAAAAAAACAGGTATTTCTGGGCTGCAGAGAGACTGTAGGGTGTTGTAGAATGTTGTGCCATGCTTAAATATGCATAGGGAGCGTGGTTTGGTCTTCAAACAATGCTGTGTTTTAGTATGACATGCACATGACAGCCGCCGCTCTTAGAATCCCTTTATTCTTCACTTCCATGTGCACTTACGGAGGCCAACTTCACCAAATAAATGAAGCGGGAATGCAGCCTGACAAGGTAAAGACACATTAAAGAATGGAGAATGTGCACCATTATATCTATATTTTACTGCACATTGTCCAACATAATATGTATTTAACATATACTGTGATGTATATATGCAGTATCTGTGATGTGTATATGGTGTCTGTATACACTATATGTGAGTATGTTGCATATGGCACTGTATGTGTGTGTATATGTTGTGTGTGCACATGAGAGTATTTATATGTGAATGTAACTCGCATGTGTGTATATTTTTTAAGTGGGAAGGGGGGCCCCATCCAGTAGCCTGCTAGGGGGCCCTGTCTCTCCTAGTTACGCCACTGATCAGATGATTCCGTAGATGATGACAGAACCTGTTCTGTTAAATGTGGATACATGTAGGAACCCCCCAAAAAGGGTGGAGAGGGTGTTGGCAGTAATTTTGCATTGACGTCACTAATCATTTTGCCCTTTTTTTCATCCGTCAGTGTCTGCATTCAATCGGTCAATAATACATCAGTATTGCTAAAGCCAAAAACAAACAGGAGTGGATCCAAGACCAGTAAATGGGATATTTGCATGTCCTCTGTGTTCTGTATCCACTCCTGATCCTGAGGCTTTTCATTCCTTCTGACAGATGAAATAAAGGGAAAAATCAAACATGGTGCCAACGTTATAGAGTGGTGGAGGATGAAAACAGCATTATGGAAATCACAGGGTGTTCTAGGTAGACAGCAGTCAGTTGGCAGCAGCATGAGTAGGCCACAGAGTGGCACAATGACAAATTATGGAAGTGGCGGAAACATGGTAGGCCACAGAGTGGCTCAATGACAGAGTGTGGAGGTGGCAGCAACCTGGTAGACCACAGAGTGGCAGAATGACAGAGTGTGGAGGTGGCGGCAGCATCAGCAGCTGGAGGCGACAGAGTGGCACAATGACAGAGTGTGGAGATGGCAACAACCTGATAGGCCACAGAGTGGCAGAATGACAGTATGGAGGTGGCAGCGACATGGTAAGCCACCGAATGGCAGGATGACCGAGTGTGGAGGTGGCAGCAGCAGCAGGAGGAGGTCAGAAAGTAACACAATGACAGATTAGAGGCGGCGGCAACATGGTAGGCCACGGAGTAGCAGAATGATAGATTGTGGAGGTGGCGGCAGCAGCATCAGGTAAGAGAGTGTCACAATGACAAATTCTTTAGGTGGCAGCAACATGGTAGGCCACACTGTGGCACAATGACGACGTTTGAAATGAATTTGTAGTTTGAAATGAATTTGTAGTTTGAAACGAATATGAAGTTTGAAACGAATATGCCTGATACATCTTGACAAAGGTCTCTCCACATTATGGGTGGACACGTGGGTTCTCCTTGGGGTAACGATGGCCGGACAGGACGGCTTCTCTACTGCAAACTCCGCAAGTTGCAGCCTCGTTTCAAGTTTGGCTGCAGGGGATCCTCTAACTCGGGTGGTAAAGTCCTGTCCAAGTAGGCCAACACGTGCTGGTGCAGGGTCTGCTCCATGCCCTGCTGCTGCTGGTGGCGGCTACCCTCCTCACTAGGCGGGTGAAGGAAGTTGCTCATTAAGGACTCCAGTTTTAAGCTGCTGCTGATGGAGGTGCTACTGCTCCTACCCCCCCATCTCCCCACAGCAGCTGTGGCAGTAGTACGTGAGCGATCACTGCCAGGAATCGCCCGGTGAGACCTGACAGAGGATGGACAGTGGCGCACAAAGGCAGCGGCCAACTGTCTTCAGTATTGAGTATTTCTCTAGTACGTCAGTTGTTCCTCCCTCTCGGCAGCTGGAAAAAAGTCACCCAGTTTTGACCGATAGTGAGGTTCCAAGAAGGTGGAGAGCCAAAACTCATCCCTATGCCAGATGTTGACTATTCGGCTGTCACTAGTTAGGCAAAGCAGCATGGTGCTGGCCATCTGCGCAAGTGACTCTGAGGGACTCCCGGCCTCCATCTCCACTGTATACTGCCACGGTGATTCTGGGTCATCTGCCTCGTCTTCTACCTCCTCTGGATGCTCCTGCTCCTCCTCTCTTGTCACCTAAGTGGAAAAACAACTGATTTCACCAGACTCTGCTTGTGCTCCAATGTCCTCCTCCTCCAGTTCAGCCCCGACCAGACTCATGTGGCCCTGAGATGTAGTCGCCACTTCTCCAGTGCCCTGACCAGACATATTTAGTAGCACGAGTTCCAGGACATGAAGCAGTGGAATGATGTTATTCATCCTGCATTCCTGGCAACTGACAAATAATGTGGCCTCTTCAAAGCGCCTGAGCAAACGGCAGGTGTCACGCATTAGCTGCCAGTGACTGACATCAAAGTTACACAGGGGAGTAATCCGGTCCGCTTGCATCATCAAAAAAATCATCAATGGCTTTTTACTGTTCATGCAGGAGGTCTAACATATGGAGGCTGGAATTCCAACAGGTGGAAACATTGCATATCAGACTACGTTGGGGGAGGCCGTTCAGACGCTGAAACTCGAGGAGGGTGTGCTTGGCTTTGTAAGAATGGCTGACAGGGCCGGCTCCAGGTTTTAGTGGCCACACTGCCCCCCGCACCCTCCGGACACACTGACCTTCCCTGTGGACACAGTGACCCCCTCCGGACACACTGACCCCCTCCCTCCCCCCTCCGGACACACTGATCCCCTCCCTCACCCCTTCGGACATAAAAATCTCAACTTTCCTGGTTCCCCCGGAGCAGCGCCTGCAGCTGCCTTCTTTCTTCAGCCTGGGCTTCTCATACGCGCCAACCCTGAAGCCAGCACACGTGATCTGATGATGTCATCATGTGCGCCGGCTTCAGAGACGTTGCATACCATGCGGAGCACCACTTCGTGGAAACCAGGACAGGTGCAGCATAGAGGCATAAAACGACATGAGCCGGATGGTAATCAATTGTACCAGTGTCTTAAAGTGACACTGGTACAATTGATCCAGGGGCCCGAGTTGGCCCCTCTAGTACCCCGGGGCCCCGGCACTTGCCCGGGTTGGCCGGGTGCTGGTGCCGGGCCTGATGGCTGAAGTGCATGCACAGTTTCCTGGCCATTTTTAGAATTTCTTGCAGATGGCTAGAAGACTTGAGGAACCTGTTGACAACCAGACTGAACATGTGCGCCATGCAGGGTGCATGGGCCATCCCTCCTCGGTGCAGCAAGGACACCATGTTCCTCCCATTGTCTGTCACCATGGTTCCGATTTTCAACTGTCACAGAGAAAGCAATAGATTGATTTCTTCTTGCATGACGCGGAGCAGTTCCTGTCCTGTGTGACTTTGTTTGCCCAGGCAAACCAGGTGTAGAACTGCATGACACCACTGTGCCCTGCACATGTGGTATGATGAAGCAGCACTTAGACTTGTGGAGGCTAAGGTGGTGGTGGAGAAGGAGGAGGAGGACACTGGCGCAGGAGCAGCAGTTTGACGACTTGGAGGAGAAAGCGGCGTCTCTTGTTCAAGTTGTTGGTGTGGCTGGGCGGAAAGCACATTCGCCCAGTGGGCTGTAAAGGACATTTACTGGCCCTGACTATAGCTCCATACGTCCGTGCTGCCGTGCACCTTGGAAGAAACCAATAAGCTCAAGGACTGGCCCACCTTCTGTTCTACATATTTGTGAAGGGCTGGCACTGCCTTTTTGGAAAAAAAATTACAGCATGGAACTCTCCACCTTGGTTCGGCATTAGCCATTATTTCCCTGAAGGGTGCAGAGTCCACGACTTGGAAAGGGAAGGACTGGCCCACCTTCTGTTCTACATATTTGTGAAGGGCTGGCACTGCCTTTTTGGAAAAAAAATTTCAGCCTGGAACTCTCCACCTTGGTTCGGCACAAGTCATTATTTCCCTGAAGGGTGCAGAGTCCACGACTTGGAAAGGGAGGGACTGCAGTACCAACAAATTGGACAGGAGCACGGTCAGCTTCTGCATCTTAGGATGTCTGGATGCATACAGTTGTCTCTTTGTAATCGTCTCATGCAGCGACTGCTGCCGCCATGTGTAGCGAGGAGCAGGAGCATCTGGCATGGGAGATGATGTCAAAGACAAACAGCTCCCTTCGGCAGAGGTGCTGGAGCCTTGACTGGCTGAAATGGCATGTGTGCCGCTAGGAGTTGCTGCTGTTGCTGCGCTGGCAGGATAGACCTCCACATCTGTACCAAGTTTCTCCCAGGCCATTAAATGGTGACACTGCATATGTTGACCGAGGGCCGTGGTGCCAACGTTCGCTCACTGGCCATGCTTCACTTTCTGCCTGCAGATTCTACATATACATACGCTCGGCTCCTCTGGTGTCTTAATAAAAAATGACACATCCGCGGTGGTGATTTTACTGCCAACACTCTCCACTGAGTGACTACTAATGCCACTGCCTCACTAAGCCCCTGTGCCACTGCTTACTAGGACCTGTAAAGCGGGGTTTGTACCTCGCGTCCGTTTGGCTCCCGTCCTCGTCCTGCTGCCATCCTGCTGACTCACGGTAGCGACTTGCTGCCTGCTTCGCTGCCTAATGCGCAAGCTGACACCCTCTTCTCCTCACGATGATGATGAATCCCTGGCGATCATCATTGATTTGTGTTTCCCTGTCACTGCTATTCTCTTCAACGGTCTCAGTATGGACAGCCCAACTACTTGCAAGTGCAACATAACCTCCCGTGCCACTCTCCACATCTCTACTTTCCCCCCTACTGGACAAAGCAGCGGATGTCTGCCCCACCTTTTCACTGCCAAGCACCTGCTGACTGTCCTCAAGGAGTTCGCCCTCGCTGTATAGTGGCGCTGAACCCAGACCACCTAGTAGATCTCTGGCTGATGGAAGTGAACAGGACAGAGGCTGTTTGAGGACAGGTGAGCATCGCTGACCTGCTCCTGGGCCATGCCACCTAAGTGTTGTATCTGACAAACCCACGGACTCTTGGCTGGGGGGGTTGTCAGATGTCATCTGGGAGGAAGTGGATGACCGAGTCAACCAATCGACAACCTTTGGGTTGTTTATCAACACTCTGCCGCTAGATGACAATGGCAGTTCTGGCCTCACAGAGTCACCCCTGCCGCGATGTCCCCTTACTGTGCTGCGCCCTGTGCCTGCTCCACCTGCCACCTTTCTGTGCGACATATTGGTTAATCAACTATGTTGATTTGACACGGATCTACTTTATCTACCAGAAAAACTTTAAATTTGGGGTATACAGAAGAACAAGAACTGACACCCTGGGACATGAGCCGAAATCACTACAGAAAGTATGTGGATTTTACACTGATTTCTTCCTATTCACTTCAGCAACAAAAAAGAACTGCTATTTGGACTATACAGATCCCCCAAAACGGACAACCGTGGAGCAAAAATCACTACAGCACAGTACAAGCAGCTGGACGCTACAGATAGCACATGAAGTGCTGAGATTGAAAATGGCTGCCTGTTTTTATAGGACTGTGTGACATCACATAAGCCTGCCGGTCGCTGATTGGCTTACAGGTCTGCACATGTGATTGAGGGTGTTCCTTTCTCCTTCCCAGAGTTCTCTGCCCCATGTAACAGGTTGTGCTTGCGCCCAATTTGGTAATAAAGGGGGAAAAAAAAAAACTTTGTTCCCACAAATTAACTTAAACTTCGGATTCCTGACGAATCAAAGTTTTCCTGAAATTCTAACCGAATTCTGATTCAGTAGAATTGATTCTCCCATCTCTACCCATAACACAATATAATTTTATTATTTTAACCAGTTCGCGACCGCCCGCGGTGTATTCACGGCGGCGGTCAGGTCGCGCTGCATGGGGAGGACTCACGGGCTGAGCCCTCTCCATAGCCGGTAAGTCTTTGCTGCATATTGCAGCAAAGGCTTACCGGTAACAGCGGTGCTAGCACCGATCGCGGGTGTTCTCACAGCGATGTTCTCTTCACTCAAAAAGATAGTGGCGCATGGGCGCCGCCATCTTACCTGGGATCGCCGCTCCCCGTGACGTCATCGGGGGCGGCGATCCGTCTCCATGGTAGACTCGGGTCTTTCAAAGACTCGAAACTATTTCGTTTTAACCCCTCCATTACAATGTGCTGATAGCACATTGTAATGAATGAGGAGGAAAATAATAATATAATAATAATAATCTTTATTTATATAGCGCCATCATATTACGTAGCGCTTTACAAATCAAAGGAAACAAATACAAATATAATATAACATGACAGAGCACAACATTTGTATGGAACAACAGGAGTGAGATCCCTGCTCGCCAGAGCTTACGGTTTATGAAGATGATGGGGTAACACGAGGTAAAAGAATATTTAATGGTCAAGCCATTCTTCTTAGGGAATAGAACAAAATATAATAAATGGAATTGCTGTCGCTTGAACCAATCAGCCGTCATCTTATATACCAGGTCAAATCCCCATATACTGCCATACTGTAGTATGGCAGTATATGATAGGATCGATCAGACAACCTAGAGTTAAAGTACCCTAGGGAGTCTGAAAAATAGTAAAAATAAAAAAAAGTTTAAAAAAAAAAATTATAATAAAAAAACCTAAAATTTTAAATCACCCCCCTTTCCCTAGAACTGACATAAATAAACAGTAAAAATCATAAACATATTAGGTATCGACGCGTCCGAAAATGTCCGATCTATCAAAATATGATAACGGTTTTTCAATGCGTTTAACTCCGTAACGGAAAATAGTGCCCAAAGTCGAAAATGGCACTTCTTTGCCATTTTGAAAAATATAAAAAAATCTATAAAAGGTGATCAAAAGGTCGTGCAGCCCTAAAAATGATATCATTGAAAATATTATCAAATTTCGCAAAAAAAGGACACCACCCACAGCTCCGTACACCAAAGTATAAAAAAGTTATTAGCGCCAGAAGTTGGCAAAATCAAAAAAATTATTTTTGTACAAGAGGTTTTAAGTTTTGTAAATGTATGAAAACATTATAAAACCTTTATAAATTTGGTATCCCCTTAATCGTACCGACCCAAAGAATAAAGTACACATGTCATTTTGGGCGCTCAGTGAAAGACGTAATATCCAAGCCCACAAGAAAATGGTGCAAATGCGTTTTTTCACCATTTTCACTGCATTTGGAATTTTTTTCCCGCTTCCGAGCACATGGCATGGAATATTTAATACCATCACTGTGAAGTGCAATTTGTTACGCAGAAAACAAGCAGTCACACAGCTCTTTACGTGTAAAAATAAAAAAGTTATAGATTTTTGAAGGTGGGGAGTGAAAAATGGACATGAAAAAACAGGAAAGGGCCCGGTCCTTAACGGTTAATTCACGAAAGTACACATAACAAAATGACATTTAAAATCAATGAAACGTACACAAGTACGGCACAAAACAAAGGAAGGAGAAAAGACAATCCTTTTTTCTCCCTTCACCACCGTTGACCAATGGTGTAACACCGCTGAACAATTTGTGTAACTAACAAATGATTTTGGTAAATACCTACATCAACAGGGTTTTAGTACCAAACGGTGGCTGAGTGTGTAGCACTTCTGCCTTGCAGCACTGGGGCCCTGGGTTTGAATCCCACCCAGGTCAACATCTGCAAAGAGTTTGTATGTTCTCTCCGTGTTTGCGTGGGTTTCCTCTGGGTACTCCGGTTTCCTCCCACACTCAAAAACATACTGTTAGGTTGTTTAGATTGTGAGCCTCATGGGGACATGGACCAATTTGACATGCTTTGTGCAGCGCTGCGTAATCTGTGTACGCTATATAAATAAAGGAATTATTATTATTATCTTAGTATATATATCTGCAAATCCACAAAAAGCCTGCTGTCTCCCCTACAGAGGTATCAAATGTGCAAAAAATAAAAAATAAAAGGGGTAAAGTGCAGGAAAGGATCTCTTTGCACTTGCACTTTACCAATTTTTTTTTTTGGACTGAGTGCAGGATTTAACTTTCAAATTGTGTCGCAAGATCAAGCACTTACATACACCGGGAAGAAGATGGTGAACTCCATCGGACCTGAGCGGGGAGGCGACACATGCAGGATATCGGGCGCACAATCTCAGTGAATCGCGGCAGAGTGCATTCTCGTTGGACAATACATTTTCTGTGAACTCCTCCGGACGGGTAAGTAAATGTGCCCCATTATCTGAAGTCTTTACACAGCAGAGATAAGGAAAGGAGGCTAAAGGATAACTCTTTCCCTTCCCGGTGATATGATTAAGTTATTTAAGCACATTAGACTACCCAGTGCCTGCCTGTAAACAGGTAAAGGGATTGCCCACTTTTACCAAATTTCAACACAGAATCAGACCATAATAAGGTCACCCATACTATAATTATCCTGTTACAGTTTGGTGTTCGTATGTATCCCCACAACCCTCCAACCACTAATATGGGAGTGGTTATCGCAGAAGCGGGATGCATACAGAAATATCTACACAGACCCCTCTATCTTCCTGAAGTCAGCAGGACACAGGATGTCACAAGTCCAGAGTCCTACAGCTTTGGTTCATGTTTCTCCCAGCAGCAAACGCTAAACTTTAAGGCTGCATTCACTTGGATGTATGCTCGCCTGCCCTTAGCCAGGCGCGTTGGCGAGGAGGCGAGAGCTGTTCACCCCTCCCCTCTCCATAGAAAATACTGCCGAAGATAGAGCACGCTTGTTGTGTTTACCGTACCCAGCCCAGGCGCCAGAAACACCAATGGATGATGTATATCTGGCCACAAGATATACGTCCATCTTACATCCATGTCAATGCACACTTACATTGTATATATAGTTAGGGTCTTATATTTACCCTGTTACAGTTTGGTAAAAGTGGCCAATTCATGTAAAGAGAACCCGTCATCTGAATAATCCCTCTAGGAGTTGCTTACTAAAGTAAGAAGCTCCCTAGCCCTACCCCAGTAATAGCAGTGTTAAATCGTTAGCCCTATCGGAACATACCAAACAGTGCACTACATAGCACTGGCTTCTAGCTGCATTCACTGCCTCCTCGGAACACCCCCTCATGGATACGTCGGACCGCTGTAAGCTTGGTCTGGTGTTCGTAGGCTGTGTAGTGCAGTCTTTGCTAGCTTTATCAGTATGTTCCGATAAAGCTAGCAATTTAACACTGCTAATACTGGGGTAGGGTTAGGGAGCTGCTTACTTTAGTAATCACCCCTAGAGGGATTATTCGGTTGACAGGTCCTCTTTAAGTCAATAGAAACATTATCAGGTTTGTTTATCTCTCAGCTGTCAGTGAATACAGCCCAGAAAGCAGATTTACCCAAATTCCTAAAAAAAGAAAGAAAGAAAGAAAGCGGAAACGGTAACACATTTCTTTAATATAATATAAAGTTCATAATCATCTGCACTGTTGATTAATGTAGATATGTTAAATGTTTATTTAAGTTTCAACATTAGCAATATTAATAACCACATTAGTATAATTCCGGTCCACCACAAACCTGCAGTCCTCCTGCCTGTTTTCTTACAGATTACTGTACTAAATCAAATAAGCAAAATTAAAAATGATACAGGAATTCCGGCTTTGGTTATCACTTAAATTCCTGTGTCATCAGGCTCTGCTCCCCTAGGCCCCACTCATACAGTAGTCTATCATTTTGTGTGAGGTGTTGCTTTCACAAATGAATGTTTACTGTATCATTATCGAGATGTGACTGACATTGTTTTTAAAAGCATTGGACATGTCATACAGAATAACAGATTTATTTTACATACTTCTGAATTATTAGGCACATAGCCATAATTCTGCACATCTCATTGTATAATTATGTGCTCTGTTTTCAGATAATGATATGTAGAATATTTAGATAAGGAAAGAAATAGTAGTCAGAACCAGATGGAATTCATCTAAATATGTAGGGATTGTGTAATTTAGAAACCCTATTAGGGTAAAAGGATAGTTTGTCATTCAGAAATCTCCATTTTTAAGCCAGATAATATATAAGGCAGTCACTCTGGAGAAAAGACAATATTTGCTAATAATAATATTGGCAAAACTTATTTTTCCTGTGGTGCTGTAGAACAACTTAAGCATTGATGGTTACCCTCACAGATCACATCCAAGGTTCAAAGCAATTGAAAAAGTAGTGATCTTCTTGTTATTAATTGGGAATGTGAAAATCACAGTAAAAGCCTTCATGAAAATTACATATGAAGTGCCCACAGACAACGGCCCTTATATGTCCATGACTATAGAAAGAGACTGCAGAGATTTGCAGTAATAGACCTGCTCTATCTTTTGCAGCTTGTGAATTTGGAATACTTGAGGCCATAGAAATAAATGGTTAAGTGTGCTGCCACGATAAAACAGCTAGCATCATGTCATGTGCAGTGGGCCAAAGGGTGTGTGACCATGAACCGTTGTGTAGGGGGAGGAGGCTTGAGTTGGCACGGCACTAACTGTGTCTGTAGGAGATGCCTCCAGCTCATTCTCTGTTGTAATTTTGGGGCATGCTAATCCTGTGCAGTCAGAAACTAGCCGGTGCCCTATTTACCACACTTAATAAACAGCATTGGCACATCCTGGGAAGTCAAATGTCCTTGGACTTCTGCTACTTACCGTGCTGATTAGGGATGATTTCCAGTTGGGGTAGGTGGCTACTCTCGTGGTCACTGCTGGTGCGTTTAAGTATTTTTTGGAATAATACAAAGGAGGCCCCATTAAAAATATTGCCCCAGAGGACTATAGTTAACTACTGTTGTTAACGGTTTTTTCTTTGTACTCACAGTCATACTTGAAAGACTGTCCAATACTGATAGGACTTTCCCTGACTCTTTCTACTGCATTGAAATATATGAATCAGTATCTTGAATCTTCTCAGAGAAAAGTTTACATCTGCTCAGCACTTCCTGTTCTATAAGAAAATGCCTGCCACTTCCACGGTGGCCATTTTCCAAAAAGCCATTTTTAAACTTGGGATTAAAAATATGTCTTATAGCTATGCCTATATAAGCTATCACACATCAAATGTCACTGAAAGAAAGATCACTGCCTAGAATATAGTCAATAGCTACATCCACATTCTAGTCATAGTCATAGTGAAAATATGTCTTTTGTGTGTAAAACAAACTTCTTTCTCCTTGCAGATACGTTTGGTGATCGCTGAGAAAGGCTTGCCATGTGATGAGCGAGACGTCAGCCTGCCCCTGGCAGAACAGAAAGAGCCATGGTTTATGAGACTCAATCTTGGGGAAGAAGTTCCAGTAGTAATCCATGGAGATAACATCATAAGTGACTATAGCAAGATCATTGACTATGTCGAAAACAATTTTGTGGGAGGTAAAATATCTTCTTGTTTCTCAGAAACGTAAATAAATTATTTGGGTAAAGTATGCTCCTGTTCCCCAGGACAAGCGTTCTCACTATGTCTATATGATGAAAACACAGTGCAAGCTGACAAAGTGATTAAGAAGCCAAGTGCCAACAGGTCACCATGTGGCTACTATGGGACCACTTCTATGTGATCAACACAAGTAAAAAAGCAGTAGGGGGATATTTACTCATGATAACAGAGGCATGGGTAGAAGTAAACAGAAGAACCTACCAGAAACTTTTATATGTGTAGCATTTAAAGGGAACCTGTTAGTTAAACTATTATTCAGCAGTGCAACTATCCCTATATTGTTCATCCCCTTGCCTGCAAAGTGCCACAGTCAGTTTGTAATGCTGACTCACCATCTATGCAAATGACCCAGTGCGGCGTCTCTAAACCCTGAGGGAGGAGAGAATGCCGTGTTCACTCAGCTGAAGAAAGCAAGCCCCTACCTGAGTATTCAAATCAAACAGAACTGGTGTCAAACGTTTGTGCTAGGTTTGTGCAGCATAAATTTTCGTTTGTGCCGCTATCGTTTTTAAGATATTAATGAAAGTTTCCAGAGGTCAACCAGACCCCCCACATTGCCCAAATCAAACAAAACTGGTGCCGAACAATTTTGCTACGTTTGTGCTGCTTTTGTTTTGAATATATGAACAAAAAATTTAAGGTCAAAAGTTCAACCAGCCCCCCCACATTAACCGAATCAAACAAAACTGTTGTCAAACGTTAGTGCTACGTTTGTGCCGCTATCATTTTTAAGGTATGTTCAGGTGTTTACATAGGTTAAGGTGTTTAGGATGAACCTAGTGACACTTCCCTGGTTAGCTAGCAAACACATTGTACTTTAGAAGAAATTAACTCTGATGACCTCTGGAAAAAAGTGTGAACAAAATGATAGCGGCACAAACGAAAATTTTTGCTGCACAAACGTAGCACTAACGTTTGACACCAGTCTTGTTTAATTTGGTTAATGTGGGGGGGGGGGGAGCTGGTTGAACTTTTGATGTTTAAAATTTAGTTCATATATTCAAAACAACAGCAGCATAAACAAAAATTTGAGCAGCACAAACCAGCAAAAACCAGAACAAACATAGCAGAATTGTTCAGCACCAGTTTTGTTTGATTTGGAGTCTGGGGGGTTCTGGTTGACCTCTCAAAACTTTCATTAATATCTTAAAAACAATAGCGGCACAAAGGAAAAATTTCTGCTGCACAAACTTAGCACAAACGTTTGACACCAATTTTTTTGATTTGAGCAATTTGTGGGGGGGGGGGGGGGGCTTGGCAACTTCACTCAGGTCAAGCCCCTTGTCAATCAGAAAGTTGAAGACATGCCTGAGGTAGAAGAACATGAATATGCATAGCTGGTGAATCAAAGTGCTGAACAGACTGTGGAATTTTATAGGCATTTAGAGGAACAATAGTTATACTGCTGTATAATAGCAGTTTTCAAACATGTGTTTATGTGGCTATATTTGACACAGTTGGGGGCATAGTTTTTTCTTTCTTTGGTGTATAAGAGACATTTGGTGGCTCTTTTTTGCGCCTTATGTATGATCATGTCTTTTAACTTGTGATACATGTTCAGCTTTGCCTATCCTGGCAGTCACAAATTTTGGCTTCTTTGTGAGACTTTTTGTTGCAAATGTCTCAAATCCACATGGACACAAGTCATGTGAGGGGGTTAAATGCAGGAGTGGACACTACTGAAAATTTTGGATTTGAGGCTGTGTCTTGCATTTTTAAGCACTGTAGTCACACACCAGGGAGATGATGACATATGAGGTTGCGGTCAGACATTGCATTTTGATTGCATTTTAATTGCGTTTTGAGACACATTACAACAGCTGAGGAGAGGTGATATGCCTAATTACATGAGTGTTAACATTTGTGTTTACAAAACGCATAGTAAATGCTTTGTAAATGTATGCGTTAAAGAAAACCTACCACCACGCCCCAGTAGCTTCTTGCGTTCCGCCTACCCTGACCTCTTCAGCGAAGTTGGGTTCTGCGTATGCGCAGTTGCTCTGGCTTTAGAGGCAAGACCGCAGGAGCTGCGCGCTGAAGATGTTGGGGTAGGCGAAACGCAAGAGGCTACTGGGCCGTGGAATAGCTGAAAATTTAAAATTTGCACATTAGCCCAATAAAAGTTTTAAAAAGATAAAAGGGCTATCCTCACGTACACCTACCACTCGATCTAAACGCAAATGTTAACAGTAATGTAATTAGGCAAATCACCTCTCTTCAGCTGTTGTAATATGTTTCAAAACGCAACGTGTAACCTCACCCTTAAAAGTAACCAATACATTTAAAAAAAATGTAAATGCAAAACTTTATGAATTTACAAAAAACAGGTTACTATGCAAAAGCATGTGAAATAATTCCAACCATGAAAAAAATCCTTCCTTTGCAACTGCCCTGGACCAGGTGCAGATTTGCGCCTAAAAAGTCGCAAAAAAAATGATACATAAGTGAAAGTTGCACGGAACATCTGGAAACTAAAGATACATAAGGGACTGCACAAGGTGCAGACCAAGGCGTACTTGAAAAATTACAGAAAAAGTTGCAGTGAAAAGTCGCAAAAATGAGACAATTTGACCAGCAGAAATAAAGATACATGTCCCCTAGTGTGACACTATGTCCAAGGAAGGAGTTATACCACTCTTGGTCACTAAGATCGATATATCAGTGTATGATGGATAATCAGTCATAGCCTCCCTATCCTTTGAAATGGTGTGTTTGTGGCCACAAGCTATAGTCTTGGAACTGGTTAGATGAAACCTATATACTCTTATATTTAGTAGCTAGTTGAATTTCCTTAATTTGTCATAACTCCAACCAGGCATTTATATGTTTATGATAAGTAAATCCCTACAATTCTGGTCAAGTTTTCCCAAGAAAGCAACAAGACCTATCCGTTTTATAGTAGGGATGTCTGGCCTGCACATGGGTGCTTGGAAAATCAGGCAGAAAATTTTATCCAATACATAGGTAACTGGATTGCTGTTCCTAGTCTCTTTTGAGAACTTCTTGAGTTGAAGATTTAATAAGGGTAATTGAATGTCGTATGCACAATATCACTAAACCAGCCCATCCTAAGGACATATCAGTGTAACAACTTATATTGGTTTCAGGACAGTGACGTGTCTGTATCTATAAATCCACTGCTCCATTCCTGTCCGCCTGGCACCAGCTAAATTATATGCAGTGAACAGGCCTGAGTAGAGACAGACATTATTTTATGGGCATTTCCTGCATTGTCGGAGTTTAATTTCCTTCTTAAAATGCCATCTGGGAGCACTAGGCTGTTAAAACTGGTAAAGGCCTAAATTATTGCCGCTTGTCGCTTTTACTGAGTCTTGTGACTTGTAAATGAACATGAAGCGTGCGTTCTGAAGCTTGGAGACTAAATTTGAGATAATGCACATGGTAATAGCTGGTATATATCCATATAAGTTAGGGTAGGTCCTGCATCATGTGCGGTACTTGCGTTATACATCTGAAATGTACCTACTGTAATCAGAGATAATTTAATTAATCAGAGTTTACTTCCATTCAACAAGATATGGACTGTTTTAAAGGAAACCTAACATCAAACTCAAGCATGATAAACCAGAGGCACTTACTCATAGACCCAGGAACCATGACTGTGGTAATTTTCTTATATTTGTTATCCATGGTTTCCTTCCTTCTAAAATCAACTTTAAAAAATATGCTAATGAGCCAAAAGAGCTCTGGGGGTATTACCAGAGCACTTCCGTGCTTTAGCTACACAGTCTGTTACACTTCCCCCTCCACTGTAAGACATTACAGCAGGCAAACTGAGGGGGGGTGGGGGCTGAGGGAGCAGGGGGAGGGGAGACAGTGTAACAGTCTGAGAAGTTGCAGCACAGAGTGGCTCTGAAATATATACAAATTCTTGCACCCATTAAATTAAGTGACAACTAGAGGTCCAAATGTAGCATGTACCAACATTTATGATATGTGCAGAATCCTAACAGGTCATGGATAGTCCAGCCATAATGAAGGAAGTGGTTCATGGCTTGTGGTTTGACTCATGTTGTATTTGCATTCCAGAACTTATTCCACAGTTAATGCCAGAAGCAGGAAGTCTCCTGCACTCCAGGGTTCTTCAGTATAGAGAAATCCTAGAGAGCCTTCCAATGGATGCCTACACTCACGGATGTATTCTTCACCCGGAGCTCACCATAGATTCCATGATCCCAAAGTACGCCACTGCTGAGATTCGCCGTAAGTGGCTATTTTCCCTGGCTGCCTTTAGAAAAACCATTAGAAGTTTGTCATGACAAGTATTACTAAGTAGGAACAGTAATGATTTGTCGGCTTTGTTTTATGAAAATGTTTCATCCATAATTACTTTTATTCTACTTTAACTCCATTACTACGGTAAGCACAATTGGACAAATCTCCAAAAACATAAAATTATTGATTTATCTGTAACCATTAAGATGCACTAATTATTCTGCTCACATGGAGAATGGGATATTCCAGGTAACCAGAAAAGTGGTCATTTCCTAGACAAGTAAAATTTCCATATGACCTCTTAGCACACATGATATCACTTTTTGTACTTTACTTTCACTTTTTGATGCCAACCACCAGATCCATCTTGACTTTATATATTAAATAGAAAATTTATGGTAAAATAAATATTTATTAGTGCCTTGTCATTACCTCCTTAGGGCACCTTGCCAATGCCACAACCGAACTCTTGAAACTTGACAACGAAGAGCCTCAACTAACAGAGCCATACCTTTCCAAACACAAAAAGCTTATGGTATGTTATAAAATTATCTAGTTATTACATTGTAATATCTACAATTGTTATATAGGGTTAAAATGTGAATAGATGCTACTTAAGGAGCTACAAGACATTAGACAGAGGTTGACCAAATTATTCAATGAGATGTTAGTAGAAAAGGTCCATGCTGTCCAACTAGGCACTACTTTAAGACCATATCATCGTGAATGGTTATTGTTGAATACCTCATATGTCTAATGCTAGTATCCCTTTATATTTCTTAAGGCGAAAATTCTGGAACATGACAATGTGAATAACCTAACAAAAATCCTAATTGAACTATCTATGGTGTTAGACCAGGTTGAAGCTGAGCTGGAGAAGAGGAAACTTGAGTATGAAGGTAATGGTAAATATGTTTTTTTAATTAAATAACAAGGCCATCCAAGAGGGTATTACCTAGTATCTGTATACTCTGTAGGCCCCCACAAAAATTCACTGACGTCACAGAGCGAATATGTGGATGAATGTTAAAATGTTACCATTATTAAGACTGTAAGCCAAAACAAGGTAATATAATCACTGAGGGGGGATTTATTAAGACTGGTGGTTTAAATAGCTGTCGTAAAATTCACCCCCCACCCCCCTCTTCTGATGTTCCAGTGCCCATAACTACTGAGAGGCTTCAGCCTATTGGTAGATTTGGACTATACTATGGATAGTAAACTGAAAAAAATGGGAAAAATTAAGTGTATTGTGGGTGAGACAAGTCCCTTTTTCCATGGAACCACGATAAAAATTGATCAATATCCATAATAAAAGGGGTTAGAAAAATCTATTAGAGGAGGGCTTTTTATAAAAAAAAATAAAGCTTTACTCACCTTCTCCAGTGCCTCTGTTTGTTTTTTTGGGTGCAAGGCTGCTCCGCTCCAAAAGCTTCCGGTGTCCTGACAGGCTGCCCAGAAGTTGTCGGAGTGAAACTGCCATGGCCAGGGAAAAACAAGGGCCCAGCTCCGACGGCCTATGGTGTGGGACTCCAGGAGCGCCGGAGAAGGAGAGTATAAAAGCCCTCCCCAGCCTCCCTGGTACATTTTTCTAATAGTAGGGCAACTCCTATAAGCATTAATCCACTTAAACATGACAACTGTCTGTAATTTACAGTGTATGTAAAAGTATCCCTGGATATTAATATTGGAAAGTTTAGAGATATACCACATTTGTACACAACAAATTTAAGAAAACCTCTTTCTTATGTTGACTTCAATGTAAATGCTCCAAGCTTAAATCAATACATTGACCAGTACACAGACCATTTTAATTAACAAACCAAACCCAGAAGAAAATAAGAAAATCAATAATTGCCTTAATTTCCTCTTCATTGTTACAGCAAAGGCCCGATCTCTGCACAATACACTGCAGGCTTGAACACTACCTGCATACTCATGTATTACCCATGACCGGTAAAAGTACGGTGAGCATACATTAATACAGTAAATTCAATATTTCTTTCTTAACTTGCTGGGAAAAACTGATACTGAAAATTAGAGCAACTTTGAAGTAAGACCCTCCAAGGTAGCCCTGGTTTATCGAACCACCTGCCCAGTCTTTTTTCAAACTTTGGGACACAATTACGCTTCACACGGGCAGAATGCTCATGTCCAATCTCCACCTCTTGCTGTTAGGGGAACTCTTTCGATAAGTATAGGTGTCACAATGATTAAAAGGGGTATTCCCACGAAGACAAGTTTTTAAATGTACTCAGGATAAGAAAATAACACATTCTCTAATTCACTGTTATTAACAAAAATGCAGCATTTCAAGTCCAACCTGTCTCTATCAGTCCAGCTGTACACAATTTCAGTAACTTTTGACATAGTCGGCGCAATCTTGGATGAGATTGTGCAGATGAGATTTCTGTCTGTCTCTGCTGTGTGTCTGTAGCCACGCCCCCTGGATGGAGCTCAGAGACACTCACTGATTCACACCCTGTCAGCACATGGTGAGCAGAGAGAGAGGCTACAAGCTACAAGGAGATAAGTGATCCAGGTGAAGGGGGGCAGCCACATGTCTGGGAGATGTAGCAGGTCTGATAGTGTAACAGTGTAATGGTCTATCAGCCTCTGTGTAATCATCTCTGGCATCTCTAATCTGTCTCATCTCTCTATGTGTCAGTGTGTTAGTACAATGTCAGAAGCCAGATGAAAGTTCATATAAACCTTGTACCCTGATAATCTAACCACATTGTAACCCTCAAGAACTAGAAGGATAATACAGTAATGTGTCTACTTAGAGAGGCCCCGTCCACACCCTGGGATTTTATACTCAGCCAAGGGAGTGATGGGAGCTAAAACAGCTATAAAACTGAGTAAAATTGCAAGTAAAGGGTTAAAATGGGTTCTTTTTTTGCTTAAAAAATTAATACTTACCTGCTCTGGAGCTCGGATTCGTCTCCATCGTGAAAGGAGAACTTCAGATGTGAAGCCGATGTGCCCCATTGGACTCACATGTTGGTAACTCACATGTTTATTTTTTTTATATTGCCTCACCCTGACAGCACAAAAAGGCAGTTTTGGAACCTTAAACCACAGTTCCATACGAACCTCTAGTTGGTTTAGAGTCCCAAAACTGGTCACAGGTCCTCTTTATTGTCTCGGTCTTTAGACCAGTGCAGAGTAGAACTAGATAGTTCTCTGCTGCACCAGATTAATCATTGGCCCACATTTATCAAAGTAGTGCAAATTGCACTGGGTGCACCAGATTCATGAACTGTTCTTTGTGAATCTGGCACATCCTGCACTCCATTTTTATGGAGATGACCATTACATACCTCCCGTCCTGCCCCCATTTGTCCCAAGCTTCATTTGGCCGCAGTTCTGTAAAAAATACGTTTAGAAGAAATGCAAATTAGGGTCCACTGTAAAATAATTTATGCTTGCCCCCAGACCCTGCCAGCCACATTCTGAGAGTCGGTGAGATTAGAAACGAGAGCCAATGACATCACCAGCTCTCAGAACGCGGCTGGCATTATATTACGGTGGAGCCTTATGGTGCTCTGCAGAGCACCACAGGCTAATTTGCGTATCTTATAAACTAATTTTTTACAGAAATGTGGCCATCAGAAAACTGTCCCAAGGGCTTTAATAAATATGGGCCATTGTGCCTGATGTTGAATAATTATATTATCTGGTGCAGCACAAGACTGGGAGCCGTTCTTTGCACCTCCTATTATTTACTCTAGTTACAGCGCCACAATGTTACATTTTATGGTGCACGGTTTATTTTTGCCATGGGAACGCCCCCTTTTCAGCGGAGTCAGAAAACAGCCTAAATTGGTTTAAAACCTTCTGTCAATTTGTTGCACTGCATTTCATATGCAAGTTACTCCAGTTTTCTTGTGTAGACAGATTGATACATCTCCCCAGAAACATTTATAGAATGACAACAGTGGATGTTCCTTTAAATACAGGCGGTCCCCTACTTAAGAACACTCGACTTACAGACGACCCCTAGTTACAAACAGACCTCTGGATATTGGTCATTTATTGTACTTTAGTCCTAGGCTACAATAAACAGCTGTAACAGTTATCAAATGTGTCTGTAATGAAGCTTTAGTGTTAATCTTGATTCTTATGACAACCCAACATTTTTAAAATCCAATTGTCACAGAGACCAAAAAAGTTCTGGCTGGGATTACAATGATAAACTATACAGTTCCGACTTACATACAAATCCAACTTAAGAACAAACCTACAGACCCTATTTGTATGTAACCCGGGGACTGCCTGTACCGAAATTCTCAGATTTTATTAAAAAAAATGTTGCCAAAAACTGCCCAGAATTCGGGGTCAATAAGGCTTTTTCAATGTTTGATAAATTCAGAGCAGATTACAGTAAATTTGTGTCTTGAGAATAACAGACTGCATACAGATCTTCATAGATTCAAATAGGCATCCCAAGGACACAGATGTAGCAAGAGTGATACCTCCTGATAAGATGAGTTGACTTGAATAAATCTTTTTTGGGGGAATCTGTAATTTACAGAGATGACCCAGACAACAGATCCAGTAAAGAAAAAAAGAGACATTATAGAATGATGTGTGGGAGGCAGTAGAAAGTACATAATACTATAATCCAGGGCCAGCATGCAGAGTTCTCAGACTCCCTCTATACCTGCTTTTACCTTCCGTAACATTAATGCTTAGAAAGGAACTAAATAATTAATGTGACCTTTTCTGAGTCTCATTAGGATCCATTCTGCTGCATATTTCAGTGGTATGAGCCTGGAAGTGCCCTCCCTGCTACACGCTGTCCGTCACCCTTGTCCCCTTTCAGGATCTCAAATAAAGGATGGCGTTATTGTGGGTGCTGTCTCTGTAGTGTTTCATAATCATACATTTCTTTACATTTTCTTTATTAACCATATTTGCTTACTTTTGACAAATTACTTTAGGGTATTACCTTATTAGATGCTGCCAAACTTCATTAGATGCCATGTCCTATATGAGAGGTTAACAAAGAATATTACTGTACAAATGTATGGGTTTTTTTTAATAAACATTCAGCTATTTCTTCCTTCGCTGTTTAGAGCCTTCTGCAATATATCTCACCAGGGCTTAAGAATATGTGGGGACAGAGGTGACTCCCAGGAAATGAGTGGCTGGCTGATGGACAAAGCTGCCATCGAGAGGGGGGGGGGGGTTTGGGGGGTTAATTGTACTCCGTTCAAGGGCCCAGATAGGAGAGGGGGTCCTGAAAATATATGTATGCATATTTGTATTTAAAATTGTGTGTGTGTGATAATATGGGTGTGTATATTCCTATGTATGCATGTATGATCATATAATTGTATAGAGTAGGTGATTTATTCATAAATAGGTCATATTGGCACATTATTTATTAGGGATGTATAGAAAAGTATTTATATATGTAAGGCCATTTTTGCTGTGATATTTAATGGAAACATGTAGGAAGAAGCCTTCTATATATGGGGAATGGAAGGTCTTCTGTACACCTTCTGTTCATAGTTTCTGTCCTTCTCTTCTAAAGCAGAACAGCACAACAGTAAAAAGTGATGGTTTATTTAAGTACAGGCAGTCCCTGGGTTAGGTACAAGATAGGTTCTGTAGGTTTGTTCTTAAGTTGAATTTGTATGCAAGTCGGAACTGTATATCTTATAATTGTAATTCCAGCAAAAAAAAAAAAATGTCTCGGTGACAATTGGATTTTGAAAATGTTGGGTTGTCATAAGAACCAGGATTATCAAAAAAGCTTCATTACAGACACCTTTAACAACTATTGCAGCTGATCATTGTAGCCTCAGGCTAAAGTACAGTAAATAACCATCATCCGTCAGTTTGTAACTAGGGGTCGCCTGTAAGTCAGGTCTTCTTAAGTAGGTGCCCGCCTGTTGTAAAATAGCTCTGCAGCCCATTTCTTTTTGCCATAAATGACATAAGAATGACAGAAGGAACCCCTATACATGAAACACAATGGGGAATGGAGGGTGAATGGAGACCTTCCATACATGTAACACTATGAGAAATAGGGAGAGGATGGGGACTTTGCAGTGTTGTAACCTGAAGCTGATGGGCCCCAGTGCAGAGTCTGTGCCAGGCCCCGACTATAATGTATGGTTTATAGTACTAGTCTTCTCATATGGGAAAGTGACTCCTTAAAGGAATTCAGCCACTTATATTCAGGGGGTTTGAGCCGCTATAACATACATACTGATACAGTGCTACAGGTGAAGCAGCTGTAAAGCTGAATTACAGGAATGTTTGGATTGCTGAGAAAAAGAGTTTTAAAATCTCTGAACCTGGCAGCCCTGGAGCGCCCGAGGGAGACGGAGAACGGCTTGGGCGCTCACTATATGCATATTTCCTATATACGCTGTCTCCTCTTCTTCCTTCTGACAGAACGCCTGCGCTCCAGCCTCTGCAGCACACAGACGCACATGGTGTTTGTTTACTTTTCCCGATTGGTGGAGATTCAGCCAAGCGTTGATCTCAGCCAATCAAGGGGAAGTAAATACTGCCATCCTTCGTTCCCCAGCCTGGAAGGAAATGCTGTGCTGCCACTATTACCACCACGGTGCAGCCTCCCGGACAATCCCCCCCAGAGCCCCCAACCCCATAGCCACCCCCCGTTTTGAGCCACCCGAGGCACGATGTCCATGGTGCCTAGGCGAAAGTACACCCCTGTGTATGTACTCAAATTTTGAGGATGTGGTTTGGGGCCCCAAATCAATGAGGTCTGTATGTAGAGAAAATGTAAAAAAAAAAAAAAAACTTGTATACTTACCTAGATGTGCGTCTGATATGGCACATCAGACTCACATCAGAAGATCCAGCACCAGGATCTCCTCTAGCGATACAGCAAATAAATAAAATAAATCATACAGGGCAATTTGGGACACTAAACCATAAGGATCAGTGGGTTGGTTAGTGTCCCAGATTGCTGGGACAGGTTCCTAAATTACTGATGGGTGGGTTAGGTCGGAGAAAGCAGGGTAACCATTTTGTCCATTAAAAAGGTCTCTATGAATCTCGGCGGTAGAAGAAGATAACACTTTTTCATTGCAGCCAATAACAGTTTGGCGACAAGAAAAAGCAATGCTGCATTGCTGAAAGCCTCTGCAACCTTTCTATTTAGTTTTCCAGATAACTGGTTGTTACACTGCACAAGGGCTTTACTATGATTAGTTGACATGCAGCCAACCTAAAAGTTTTAGTCTAAAATCATTAAAGGGATTTTCCCTATTCACAGGACAGGGGAAAAATGTCTAAGTGCAGGAGATCTGACAGTCCCCCCAAAGACTAGCCAAAAAACCCTTTTGTTTCCCTGCAGAGCCCATTTCTGGCACTGGCCTTTCATATGCTCTATTGTAATCTATGGGAAACCCGGCAGAGCTGAAAGTCAGCATAACAGGGTAGCTAAGGGGGACTTGTCCTCTCTTTCCCCTCCCACTATCAAAAATTTATACCCTAGTCTGTGGATAGCTGATAAATGTTTATTATAAGAAAAACTTCAGCTCTTTGCATTCTGTAATAGGTAATGTAGTTTTCTCCAGCCCCACCTTTCCCAAGCAATTAGTGCTGTTAGTATCTGGATCCAATAAGCTGATTAGACTCTCTTATGCCAAGTGGGTGGTGCCAAGGTACCTCATCCAGCCTGACAGCAGAGCGACTATTGCACAAGTTGGGTTCCTGAATCTAACACTGATTGCTCAGGAATGATTGGAGATACAGGAAGAATTCCATCTGTGCTGGAATCAGTGCAGCTACACTTATTGCAGCGTACAAAGAGTAAGTCAGTCGAAGAGGTGAAAGGTCTTCTTTCCCATGATTTTGCACTGATATTGAGAACATTGTGGCACATTTACTAAGACCAGTGCAGTAGTATGTGCAGTTTGCCTGTGTAGTGTGCAGGGTGCTCCAGACTTCTGGCGCCCGCCTTCACTGCTCCATTTTTTTTTTGGTTCACCTTTAACATGGACTGTGCAATATTTGTCAGACTTTGCATGTTAAATAGGCGCACGGTTCGACTGAGTACCGGAACACCCTTCTCAGTGCACATGATGACTAGTGCAGCCGCGCCACAAAAGGGTCTCGTGCGACACAAATGTGGCACAGACTCTTCTTTTATACCTTTGCAAGCAGTTTCCACTAGAAAGAACAGTCCGACAGAAAACTGGAGCACGACTCTTAGTAAATGTGCCCCATTAATGTCTGTTCACATCCAAAGAATAGATTCTGCTGGTCGCTTACAGCTCAGCGGTCATAAAATAAAATCCTCTCTGGTAATAAGAAACTGAGAATAAAATCTGAATTCACCTTTGCATCAGAATGAAGAAAAACGAATTATGTAAAGTATAACAATAACAAAAATAACGATTCTGTTTCTCTTAGGGCGAAAATGTGAGCTTTGGCTTTGTGGCAACACTTTCACCTTAGCCGACATTCTTCTGGGAGCCACGTTACATCGACTTAAGTTCCTAGGACTTTCCAAAAAACACTGGGAAGATGGGAGCAGACCAAACTTACAGTCCTACTTTGAGAGAATACAGAAGCGCTATGCATTCCGGAGAGTACTGGGAGACATCCATACCACTCTACTGTCTGCCGTTTTACCCAACGCATTCCGCCTTGTCAAACGGAAACCACCATCTTTCTTTGGGGCATCTTTCCTTATGGGGTCACTAGGGGGGATGGGATATTTTGCCTACTGGTATTTAAAGAAGAAATACATCTAATTACTAGCGTGTCTTAGTTTGATGTCTTTGTGCTATGTGTTAAACTTCAGCCGAGTACAAGAAACCAGAACAATCGTTGCCATGAAATATCCTTAATGCTAGTGTAAACATTCCATGATAGAGAACACGTAAACCCTATATCGCAACACAACTTCTATATTTGCAAATGATTTTTGTAGAACAACTCTAGACTATTGCAGTATTAATTGGTAAAGGGTGCAATCAAATATTTCCAGAATTCCACTTTTCCCTACAGGTGGCCATAGACATAAAGATGGCCCCTCCGGTTACAGGTTCTCCAATCTGAGGATGAAGGATGTATTTAAAGGGCATGTACACCTATAAAAAGGATTGTCCAGGGTTAACTTTATTTATATATAGAACCACACCTGTCTATTGGTTGTATTGGGTACTGCAGCCCAGCTTCTTTGGACTGGGTTTTAATACTGTGATTTTGCTGCAGGACCTGCACAATTATGCCAAAACTGCACATTTTACCACAATTACAATAATCACACTATAAACCCCTGAAAAACTGCAATAAAAATGCAGCATTAACACCTAGCTTTAAGGTAAGGATGCCAGGGCTGCAATACCATGGACAAGGGGGCTCACATGGATTCACATAAACCCAGAACAGGCCA
Organism: Engystomops pustulosus; assembly: GCF_040894005.1. Taxonomy (NCBI): domain Eukaryota; kingdom Metazoa; phylum Chordata; class Amphibia; order Anura; family Leptodactylidae; genus Engystomops; species Engystomops pustulosus. Next base: position 131,613,410 of record NC_092416.1, read on the forward strand.
TGCTAATGCTCAGCCAATCGACCACCCTGGGTGATTATCTTTCCTAGCTGTTGTGTTTGACACATCAGAAGATATCACAAATCCTTCATCAACAACAGCTTGCAACCATCTTCCTGACAGATAAATCAAATTACTTTATCACCAGAGACATTTGGATTATCCCAGCATCGGTTTCTCCTTTTCTGGATCAGCATTGTCATCATTATGTCTATGGTCTCCTTGATTTTTTTTGATGTAGCCACTGTTTGGAGAGGGCAGCCATTGTAAGAATACAAAATCTCATTCACCTTACTAACTAAACAACTTTCTTTTCTATGCAAAAATATATCATGGATTCTGCTTGGTTTTTAAGGACAGAAAGCCCCAATACGAAGCCTTCTAGTCTGCTCACATGGGGCACATGTGTCAATGTCAAGGATCAATGTAAGGTTTTCATTTCTCAAACTAAACAGAAAAATGGTAAAAACATTGTAACCCTAAACAACCAATCAGAGCTCAGCTTATTTCCAAAACTACCCCAAGTAGTGCTATTAGCACTAAAACCAGTTTTGTGTTCCTTATGGTCAACAACGCCCATGAACAGGCTGAGCACACAAAATGGCCGCCCTCGATGTGTGTGAGTATGTATGTGTACGGCAGGATCACTTTAAGTAAAAAGAGGGTCAGAAAGTGACCAAAAAAATATACTTATGACCAAATCTTATTAAAAAGAAGCCATTATCTTTGTAAAACACTCCATTTCTTTCTTATTCTTTTAAGGTGATGAGCACAGAATAAATGTCCCTCACGTCCAAAGCACTGTAGACAGAGGAATGAAATCATCTTGCTGTATTTCTTATGTTTTAGGATTTTTAGAAACCTTCAGTGTCTGCTGTTTTGAGAATGTACCAAGTCTCGCCTTCATCCTTCTGATGCCTTTCAAAGCAGCGTCTTTATGTTTCCCGCCGTGGTCACTTCTGCATTGTCTTCTTTTTACTACACTGAGAATGTATGAGCCTGTTACAAGTGAAGGTCCGTGGTCCCTGTGTGTACATCCATCATCATTACCATTAGTTACAGGGTTCAAAACTTTCTTGTGCCTTTTGTATGTCAGAAAAAGCAAATTACATTCTACGACAAGAAAGTGCTAAGGAACTTCAATAAACTTTTGGTGGGAAAATGGTAGAATTTTATTTCAAAGACTTTGTTATTTGTCTCATTACAGGGATCGCTGCTAGATTGTATTTGCATCATATAATGCAGTGAACTCCTACCTGTTAAAAAGATTATGGGGAACATTTACTAAGACTAGTGCGAGCTTGCCTGTGTGTAGCGCAGAGGACGCTAAAAAAAAAATCAGTATTTCTGGCGCCCTCTGCACTGCTCCAACAGAGCGTACTGCTTTTTTTTTGTTGCTTTTTTTTTACTTTTAATATGAGCAGTGCAACACAATTCTGTCGGACTTTGCATGATAAATCTGGTGAGTGGTCTGACTGAGAACCGGAACGTCCCCTTCAGCACAGAAAAGTGTGTCGTAAGAAGAATAGTGCAGCCGCGCCACAAAACATTCACATGGGACACAATTGTGTCTTGGACCCATCTTAATGTGTGAATGTGCCCCTATAACTCCAAATATGCTGGGTATTATAGTTTGCAAGTTTGGAGATTATGGGAGTTCCTATCTTGGGCAAACATGGCAGCTGCAGCTTCTTCTTACAACCACGAGGCTGGAGTTGTGGCTAACCTACAGCATTTCTGTGGAAACAATATATTAGGAGTGAGCTATATTGTCATGGAAACAAAGTAATTCACCCTATTTAAAAAAAAAAATATATCATGAAAAGTATCCAAAAGTCTTGAACATAAAATAAAAACTACTCTTCCTGTACACGGAAAGAAACACGCTACTTTTTTGACATATTGCAACAAATTATTGCGATTATTAGGTTTTACAGTGACCAAAATGGTAGCAATAAAAAAAAAAAAAAAGTCAGCTTGTCATGTAAAAAAAATAACAAAAATATCACAGGTTTGTACAAAAATTTTTTTTCATTTTTTCAAATCTATTAAGAAATAATAAAAACCATGTGATTGTACTGACCCAAAGAATAAAGGGAAGGTGGCATATGGAGCGCACAGTGAAAGCTGTACAAGTAGAGCCCACAAGAAAATGTTGCAAATGTTTTTTCTTTTTAAATTTCAAGCCCCCATACAGATCTGTACATGGAAAAATAAAAAGGTTATATATTTTTAAAGAGGAGAGCAAAAGATTGAAACCAAAAAAAATAAAAATAAAAAAAGGCATAATTGGGGAGAGGGATAATTTTAGACATGTCTTGTAGACTCAAACTGAACTTGCTATAGGATCCATTCAAGACTGAAAATGTAAGCAAGAATTTTTCTAACCACAGTAAGCACAGGTCATAGAGAAGGATTTATGCTTATGTACATTAGATATTTGCAGGGAGATTCATTATACAGGTGGATGTTTCTGGAAACCATTAACAATATGGATTATTCGAAAAATTAGATATATAAAATTACACAAACATATACGGTAAATAAACTCATGTCATGGGAACTACATCTGTCAATAGCAACTTGCTTGTGGTATCTAGGCTGTACAGAATAAAGACAAAGTAAAAATGGCTAAAAAATAGGTATAACGGGGGTACAATTACAGAAAACAGCACCAAATAAAGAGACAGACAGACATCTTCTATGAAGATTTTATTTTCACCAAGCTTTGCAAAAGAAGTTACTGGGTATATAGAGTTGTACCACTCAGCATCAAGTAGTTACAAGAAAGCCACAAAACAAGTAGCGGTACATGCAAGCAGCGAATAATACTGTAGGTCACAATAACACTGATATCTGCACTAAGGGAAAGGTAAATTATCATATAAACAGAAAGACTGGTGCTTCATCTGCGAACCTACTGACATTGACATCCGTGCCCAACTGGACATAATACAACTCCTCATAATAGTAGGATACCCTTAAAGAATGTGGCTGTAGGGGTTAGACCCAAAATGTGCCAGAGGTCAGTACCATTATATAACAATGTGATCTTGACAACCAATCAGATTGAGGCTTCCATTAAATAACTAATCGTGTACTCAAAGTGAGAGCTGGAACCAGACAGGTTGCTATGGGAAAGACCACCATAATGTAGCATCAAAACCAATTCCATTGTATACAGCAACTGCTCAGCTTACAGTTCTCACTTTCAAGAAACCAACCATGTAATTGGTTGCTATAGGTTACAGCTCCACTTACAATCCAGTGTTCCCAACAAACTATTGTGGGCAGCACAACTGTGAGACAACTAGTGTCCTATGCAGAAAACATACACATCACATGCATAGGTCACCAGCAGTCATAAGGCACTTAATCTATTAAAGGGGATGGCCAAGTTCAGAAACGTCTTACCTCATCATCTGCCATTCCTGTCCATAAAATGTCAGGAGATGGAGGGTCATGAGATCTCTAACCCTTCATGACCAATCTTCCTTCCAGGATTTTATGATAGCATTACAGATCCGGCCCCAACAATGGCATCATTACATGTGGGCTTGGAAAACACAGATTCTTCTATTAGATGGCCAATATGGCATATCCTAATAGCAGCTAGATTATGCATAACCAAGCTATGGAGATCCATAAGGTTTCTGAATATATTAAAGATATGCAATAGAGTGAATGAACAGATGCATTATGAAATCTCCCTAGCAAAGAATATAAAACAAATGGAAATATAGAAAGAAAAAAAGCAGTGCTGAGAGATCAGTTCTTATGCAACACCAATGCCAAATGAGAAGGGATGCAAGCTTGCGGCCATTCCTCCTTTTTATTTACTTAGGTACTCAAATGTTTACATACTTAGAATTGAGGTTAAAATTTAAATTGCAGGGGGTGATTGGAGGTTGAATGTATACCGTATATACTCGAGTATAAGCCGACCCGACTATAAGCCGAGGTACCTAATTTTAACACAAAAAACTGGGAAAACCTATTGACTTAAGTATAAGCCAAGGATGGAAAATGCATTGGTCACCCCCCCCCCCAGTATATAGCCAGCCCCCATGTAGTATATAGCCAGCCAGCCCCCTGTAGTATATAGCCAGCCAGCGCCCCCCTCCTAGGGTCTTCACGTACGGACAGCACACAGAATCACATCAGCCACTTGCCGACTTTGTTTGTGAGCCGCCGGCATTGCGAGGGGACCCGAAGAGGAGCGGAACGAGCCGAGGAGGCACCGGAGCATAGGAAGAAGAAGAGGACCTATGAGGGACGTCGGAAAGGTGAGTACAGTGTTAATTTTTTTTATAGACTCGCGTATAAGCAGAGTTAGGGTTTTCAGCACAAAAACTCGGCTTCTACTTGAGTATATAGTATAAAAATGTATAATAATTGTAAAGAACTATCAGTTGGATAAATGGGCATGTTATATGTATATTGAATATGAAATTTTTATGTATTTAAAAAATATAGTAATACAGAATAGAATATTAAGGTCCTGGAAGTACTATTGCTCATAGACAGATCTCATGAGCCTCCATCTCAGGAATGGCAGCTGATGAGATTAACCCCTTAAGGACACAGGGTTTTTCGGCTCATTTCTCGCTCTCCAACTTCAAAAATCCATAACTTTTTCATTTTTACGTGTACAGACCTGTGTGAGGGCTTATTTTGTGCGTAACAAATTTTACTTTCCCGTAATGTTATTTATTTTAACATGCCGTGTACTGCGAAGCTGAAAAAAAATTCCAAATGTGGAAAAATTGAAAAAAAAAAAACGTCACGTTCCTGTGGGCTCAGTTTTTACGACTTTCACTCTTCACTCCAAATAACACGCCTACTTTATTCTTTGGTTCGGTGCGATCGCGGTGATACCAAATTTATATAGGTTTTATTGTGTTTTAATACATTTTCAAAAATTAAACGAATGTGTACAAAAAAGAAAACATTTTTTTTGTCATCTTCTGACGCTAATAACTTTTTCATACTTTGGCGCACGGAGATGTGTGAGGGGTCATTTTTTGCGAAATGAGGCGACATTTTCATTGCTACCATTTTGAGGTCTGTGCGACATTTTGATCATTTTTTATGTTATGTAAAAAGGTGTAAAAGTCGCATTTTGGACATTTGGCCGCCATTTCCCGCCTCGGTGGTCACCGCTGCCCGTAACCGTTTTTATATTTTGATAGATCGGGCATTTTGGGACGCGGCGATACCTAATATGTTTGTGATTTTTACTGTTTATTATGTTTTATATCCGTTCTAGGGAAAGGGGGGCGATTTGAACTTTTAATATTTTATTAATTTTTTTTTTCTTTTTTTTCCCACTATTTCTTAGACCATCTAGGGTACATTAACCCTAGATGGTCAGATCGCTCCTACCATATACTGCAATACTACAGTATTGCAATATATGGCATTTTTGCAGCACATTCATTACAATGAGCCACTGGCTCATTGTAACGAATCTGCAGATGCCAGATAGTCTCGGGTCAAACGAAGACCCGAGGCTACCATGGCAACCGATCGCCGCGCACCACGTCTTTTAAACGCCGGCGGCGACTTTGCCGGCGGCGTTGAAAGGGTTAATAGCCGCGATCGGTGCAAGCACCGACCGCGGTTATTAGTGGTGGGGGTTCGCTGCAATATGCAACAACCCCCTCCTCTGTATGAAGAGGAAGCGTGCGACACAATTCTGTCAAGTTGCAGTAATAAAAGTGACGCGCAGTGTGAATCTGCACCAGAACGCACCCTTTAGATGCAGAAATATGAGGCACGGCGGACACAAAACTGGAGCAGACACTTCATAAATACATGCAAGCAGTTTAATCGCTTGTATCAGTGCAAACAGTCAGAGAACGGATGCAAACACGTTAATAAATGTTGGCCGGTGACTGTAACATACAGTGCTGCCTTCTCCACAGTAATAAAAGCATATGGGGTCAGATTAAAAATCACCGGTCATAAAATGGTGACAAAACATCCTAATCGCAATACATCACTATGAAGGCAGCGCTCCACTGCCATCTTCATTCTCATGAAGTCTCAATTGTAACTATCATTTAAGAAGGGTGTTCTGTAAAGTTGGGCTTGGCACGGCACAAAGATTCTCACCCGGTATTGTACCATCTCTATGCCAGGCTTCACCCCCCAGGCCACACACTCTACAGTGACAATAACAATACATACAGTCAAAGTTATTTGGGTTCAAGTTCAAGCACCAGAGACACAGAAAATATGTCTTAATTGTCCGACTACACCCCAATATTATAGTGTTTTCATAAAAAGAAAAAAATACTCCAAATCCTTTTATCTAGTATAATCCAGCACCCTATGTTTTTCAGATATGGACGTCATGTCATGTATTACAACGGAGCCCATTAAAGAGAACCTGTCACTAGGAATGTCATTTTTAGCTGGTGACAGGTTCCAATAGGCTATGCTTTGCTGCCTTTGTCAGGATTCTGAATCATTTCAGTAGTTTATAATAATTTATTTTACATTATCAGGCTCCCTGCTAGCAGTGTGTGGGAAGTCCCTGAGGAGAGTACAGCTGTAGCCTGTGTCTTCTTTCCTCCACACGCTTTCATCCAGCTCCCCCCTACTTCTTGTCATGTGCATTGAGCAGGCAGGGGAGGGAGGAAGATGGCGTGGAGGAGAGGAAGAGGAGACACAGGCCACAGCTTCTCCCCCAGGACTCCCCACACACTGCTGGTAGGGAGCTAGGTAATGTAAATGAAACTACAGGGAGCACCATTTCTATCCATACACCTCAATAAAATGGGAATGATTTGTGATATCAGCTTCCTGTTTGTGACACATTACGATACAGGAGGGGGACACTTTTCAAAATGGATGTTGACCATGGTGGCCATTTTGAAGGCGACATTTTGTATCAAACTTTTTTTTTTCAATGGGAAGAGGGTCACATCAGAGGAGCCCCAAAGGTCCGAGCATTCCTGCATGAACAGTTCCCTGGAAAGTGTATAGGTCACTGTGGGTCAGTTGATCGGTCTCCTGATCTGACCCCCATAAACTTTTATCTTTGGGGTCATCTGAAGGCAACTGTCGATGCTGTAAAGATACGTGCAGCTTATAAAACTATGGATACTGAAAGCCTGTGCTAGAGTTTCTTCTGCGGTCTTCAGCGTGTCAAGAGTGGGAGAAGAGGGTACCATTGACAATCCAACACAATGGGCAGCACATTGAACACATCTTAGAAGTGGTCATAAACTTCTAAATAACTCATGAAAGAATAAAGTCATGGCCGCCATTGTCAACACCCATCTTGAAAAGTTTCCCAACTCCCAAATACTAATTGTGCCACAAAAGGAAAGTTGAAATCACCAACCATTCCCATTTTATTTAGGTGTATCCATATAAATGGTGCACCCTGTATTATAAACTACAAGGCATTTTTTTTAAATCAGCATAGCCTAGGCTATTGGAAACTGTCCCCAGCAAATAATCACATTCCTAGTGACAGGATCACGTTCAGTTTTTGGGTTAGCGTAATGATACATCAATACCTCCAGGGGGCAATGCAACCTCTTATATAAGACAGTGTTCCATATGAGGGCACACTGGTGCCCAGGTTCAACAAGCATCTGTAGTGGGCATTGCAAAGGTAAAGGATGTGAGGCTGCATCTTTTTCTAGAAAAATTACTTTTTTTCCCTCCCCCCATAAATCTTATATTTCTTATACATACAGACACAGCTTATGGAAAAAGAGTAGTGTAGTAATCGATTAGAATAATCAGCTATTAAGAAGGGATTTCTAGGATTTATAGATTTTATAGTCTGGATTTATAGTATAAGTTTGTGCTGGTATTTCAGCTTAGTAATACAGAAAGGAATGGACCCATGGATAAACGTAGAGCTGTTTTTGGAAGAAAGTAGCAATGTGTTTTATCCTCTGGAAAATCCCTTTAAAAGTAAATCTACCAACACAATTCATCATGATAAACCAGTAGTTTTACTCAGATCCAGGAACAGTGACTGTGTTAATCTTCTTATATTTGTTATCCATGGCCTGCTTCCTTCTAAAAACTTTTAAAATTATGCTAATGACCTGAATGAGTATTACTAGAGCCCCTCCATGCTGCGGATTCAGAATTGGTTTTACACTCTGCTCTATTGGCACTTCCCCTCCCTCTGACTGATGTAATCTCACACAGTGGGAAGGGGAAATGCCCATAGTACTGTGTGACAGCCTGTGAAGTGCCAGCACAGAGTGGCTCTGGTAACAACCCAGAGCCCTTCTGACTCATTAGCATAATTGTAAATGTTGATTTTAGAAGGAAAGTATAAGATGATTACTACAGTCACAGTGCCTGGATCAATGAGTAAGTGTCCCTGGTTTATCATGATGGATTATGATGTTAGATTTGTTTTAAGCTGGACAAACCCATACAAATCAATAACATCCACGGACTACAACTTTTACAACTACTAATAACATTAGATTGAAGTAGCTGTGATTAGAGAGATGCTATAATGTAATAAACCAAAGGTTAGTGTTGACATTTCCCAGAAGCCTCAGTTTCAGGACAGGGCCATGTACGCAGTAATGGCCTTATAAAATACACAGCCGTCTGCTTAATGTAACTGCAACTTTGCAAATGTTGTGATACTGTACCTGCCAATTTTGCGTGGACGCAGGCTGCAGACTGACTTGCTTGCTCATATGCTGGACCTCAAAGGGGATGGTCCATGCTTGGCCATTCCAGATTTTAATTTAAGTGTTCAAACCTGAAGCTCCTTAAAGGGGTGGTCCAGAGGTTGCTATATATGTGCTGGTACTGCAGCTCTGATGTAAATGAAGCTTAGTAGCAATACCATGTACCACCTATGGCCAGGAGAGGAGCTGTCTCCGGGGAACCCATATAATCCACGCCTGTAGCGCTATACATACATACATACAGCAAAACATTTTTAATCTGGCATCATGAATACTTGATGGGCTGCAAGTTATGTAAAACTCTGTTTAAAGCATCAAGAACCTTTTCGAAGTTAAAACCTGATATTTATACAGATAAATGATGTAAAGATGGTTCCACTTGCTATTTTAGGGCAGAACAAACTTCAGAAAGTCTCTCAAGCATTTTGCTGGCCCAATACAGAAAATTTACCAAAATGAGATATATATTTATTTTATATGTTTAACCTGTGTAGAAAGCAATCCAATGTTTAACCTGTAACATCAGAACTGAATTAAAGGCATCAGAGCTGAATACGGTTATTTTTAATGCAGGTTTAACATGGATTTGCCTTTAAAGATGTGATCACACGTTGTGTTTGTTAACACATTGTAAACCCAATGTAGTTAACATGACATTTACAGCACATTAGCATTGTGTTAACAATGCAGCTATAACAACATTTTTATGTAAACGCAACATGTGAACAGCCCGTAAATGTTTTCAGTCTAAAAGAAAGGAAGGGTACATGACCCCAGGGGGCGAATAGGATGATAACGGCACTGAATTTTAAAGGTCAATACATTTAGAATTAACTATTTTGACAAGTTAGTGTCATCTTTCCCCAGGAAAAAGGTGCAAAAACTGCTAGCTTATAACCTCACAACCACTAATTAATACTCTTATATCTTTGTTATTTCTATTAAAATAATCCAATCATCTACCCGCCATATAATTCTCCCTGCCCCCTGGTCTTGCTTGTCAGGTATATAGAAGAACTATATGATTATAACACTGCTTGAGGCTTCAGTGCCCCCATAGTCTGTAAACTATGTGACTAATATGGCAGTTATAGAGTACACCCCCCTTTAAAAATTTATCCAATTGCCCATTTTTGTTGCTTTAATATCATATCTGTTTCTAAGTAAGATGTCTGACAGCCAAAGTGTCCATTATTCCGACTCCCAGGAAGAGATAAAACTTAGAAATAGAGAGCACTTAAACCAACCTGGGGGGGGGGGGGTTGTATTTTGGGGAAAATGCCACTTGTCCTATGTCACACGTACCCACAGGTTGCATTATTTATTGTAGCCTCTCTTCCCCTCTTTATTAGCAGATCTTAAAGGGAGTCCAGGAGAATATGGCATCAGGTACCACTGCTTGTAAGTCACGTACCATCCCAAAATCCCAAAACTAGTCCCTAGAAGTTTTTGTGAGAAATCATGAAAATAAATGGAAGTACAAAAAAACATAAAAATCCACACAAAAATCAGAAACGCGAGTGACAAAGTCAAGAAATTGATCAGATGCTTTTGCCAGGACTTTTCAAAGCGGACAAAATGGGCGACTGCAGCTTCTTCTAGAATCATCAGGGTACAATATGGCAGCAAGAATGAGTGGCCAGATATGTCAAATCCATCCCAGAATCCTCCACTGGAGATACAGGACCTCTTATCTGTGAAGCCAGGCCTGATGTCCAGCAAAGCTGATGAGTTATAACATGTGCCAGTGGCGTTCTCTATCAATATGAAGAACTTGGTGCAGGTGAACCAGATCATGCTTCCTACAAGGAGGGCACCCAGCCTGCGGAAAACTGTGCCCAGGCTCCGAGTAGCTACATAGCTGGTCAATGCGATGAAAGGTAAAAGACAGAGGAAGGTCCATCCCCAGGAAACTTTGACAAAATACCTAAAGGAAATGATAAGAAAGGAGAAATGTAAAAAAAAAAAAACATGTGTGCGTTAACCCCGCAGCCCCCAGCCGGTGCACGCAGATCAGTCCATTGTATTGTATAAGGGATCAAGGTATCCCTAGTGTAAGGCCCCTTCCACACTAGCGAGTGTGTTGCGATGAACTCGCATCACACTCGCAACGCAAGCTGCCGGGAACGCACGGCCCGAACGCTGCACCGCGGGAGTGAACTGACATGCTGAGTTCACTCCCGCGGTGCAGCGTTCGGGCCGTGCGTTCCCGGCAGCTTGCGTTGCGAGTGTGATGCGAGTTCATCGCATCACACTCGCTAGTGTGGAAGGGGCCTAAGTCCTCTAATGGGACAGTAAAAAAGTTACATTTTTAAAATAACAATAAAAACCCTGACCAAACAGATATATTATATTACAGTACACATATTGTGCAGGGTACAAAAAAATAATAATAAAGAACTAATTAAAAATAGCAAGTTAAGTGCTTCCTACCTCACAAAAATATATAACAGAAAGTGATCAAACAGTGAGATGTCCCCTATAACTGCACCAATCTAACCCTTACATTTTGCGGCAATAAACAAGCCCTAATAATCCTCTTCTGATTGAGGAGTAAAAACGTTACAGTACAGGTACTGCAGGGTAACCCTGACTCTGGATACAAATATTAGGGGTCCTATCCCATTCCTTCCTATCATTGAAGTAGAACAGCAGCTTTTACAAGAGCTAAGAACATGTAGCGGACTTAGTTGCAATAACTACATACAACCACTAGGAGGTGCCCGCACAACCACACAATGACAAGACATTGACCTGCAGAGACTCCGCCCCCGGGCACTCACACATTTAGGACGTTCTTCTTGTTGTTGAAGTAAGAGTCGGGCAATGGCCATTGCTCCTTAACCAGGGAACCGACGAGCGAGATGACCGCCAGACCCCATGCAGCGTGGCGGCGGGACACCTCATTGAAACAACTTTTTCGTGTCCACGACGCAAAAGCCTCCAGGTGCTCCATGCTGGGGCCAGGCCGTCGTCTGTCATAAATCACGTGACATCTTGCGCCAATCAGCAAACAACAGACTCCGGGCAAGGTGGTATGTTCCAAAATGGAGCCTCCTGACTCATCGGGAGTGGGGTTTTTTTATGGCCGAGAATTAACTTTATTAACAATAACATATTTACAACACCCATTACTATACCACTACATAACGCAATGCATATACTTTATATAATGTCATTTTGTGCTCAAAATACTCCACTACAATGATGATCATTCCCATGTAAAGGTCCCGAGAAAGCAGTTCTATAGCTGCACAAAGTGATAATATGAAATTGTGTTCTGCCTACACATCTACTGGGCATATGGTAATGGCAGAACATTTAGTAGAAGCTACTCTTTGCCCCAGATACTAAAGGTGTTTTCACATTATCAGTGAGATTTGTCACAAAGTGTTTGAGACCAACAGTGATCTAGTTGATCTCCCACAATTTCCCACAATAGATTAAAAAATGAAAACTCACCTCTGATTGGTTGTCAAGAGCAACTAGAAAATTTTTGGTCTCAGACACTTCTGGTATAGTGATGGGAAGTCCGGCTCTTCTTAACAAGCTAATCATTAAGAGCGGTGTCACATATGGCATTGTTAGTCTGTTTTTAAAACACATCCATTCTGTCTGTTTTTCCCAATCATCTTAATAGATAAGCAGGTTGTAAGCAGCCAAACACATGGTAAACGGTCAAAAACTGAAAAAAAACTGATGCGTTTTTAGACGGACGGAAACGGCATGCTTTAAAACTGACCAAAAACGCCATGTGTTGCATCACCCTAAGAAGAGCCAGGCCCTTCTGGCTCCTCAATGGCGCCTATTAAATATATAATAGAGGGCCTCAGTCCAGCCAGTCCCTCACGCCACATCATTTTTAACCCGATTTTGGTGAGCCAATTAGTGGCGGGTTAAGTTAGCCTTCGGCTCACTGAGGGGAACCGACTCCCGTTGTTTATTGAAAAGAGATGGAACTTAGAGCCGGTTCGTACGAACAACCCATCACTATTCTGGTAAATCTCCACCTATATGTCACCCATAACTCACAACATCTCTGGTGGCCAAAAAGGGACAAAGTATTTTTGTAGCCTGCATGTTTACAAAGTTCCCTTTTCAAAACCCAAAGAGAAAGGTGGCGGTGTGGCTCTTTGTAACTCACTCAGAGGTCCAAATCGTTGGAACCAGAAGCATTTATTGACTTTAAAAGTTGCAACACATTTCAGCTCTGGACCGGAGCTTTCATCAGTTTGCCTGCTGAAAACTCCGGTCTAGAGCTGAAACGCTTCACAACTTTTAATGTCAATAAATGCTTACGATTTGGACCTCTAAGTGAGTTACAAAGCCTGCTCCGCCGCCACCTTTCTCTTCGGGTTTTCATATGCTCTACCAATATGTCTTCGTGATCCTGGTCCCTAGGTGAACGTGGTTACTGAGGATCGACAGATATACTCCCACTTCATGAAAAGCCTTGTCACCTTAATCCAGGTGAGAGTTTAGAATCACATATTTTTTTATTTTCTGCATGACTGTATAACATGAGGTTTCCACTTTGTTCTTATTCCTCTTGTATTTTAACTATCCTGCTCGTTGGGGTGCTTTGGCTCCGTTCCGAAACCCTTATCTCAGGTGTTCTTTGGCAAAGTTCCCTTTTGTAAGACTTTTTCTGTGGCCACAATATGAGAGAAAGGGTCCACAATGTAAGGGAGAGGCGATAACTACATTTCCAGTTAGAATAAGCTACTTTTTGCCCCAGATATTAAAGCCGTTTTCACATTATGGGGCACATTTAGCTACCTATCCGAGGAGTTCACGGAAAGTGCATTGTCCGTGTATGATGCACTGTGCCGTGATTCACTAATGTCGTGCACCCGATATCGTGCATGTGTTGCTTCCCCGCTCAGGTCCGACAGAGTTCATCTTCTTCCTGGTGCATGTAATTGCTTGATCTTGCAACACAATTTGAAACTTAAATCCCGCGTACAGTCCGAATCAGTTGGACCGTCCAACGGCATGCCCCCTGATTTTTGTTGCATGAAAGAGTCGCAGCCACGCCACAATCCAATCGCGTGCGACACAATCCCAAAAACGTTGGAAAACCTGACGAAAGTGCCGTGGGACCTTAGTAAATAAGGGGGAGGGTCCACAATATAAGGGACAGGTGATGGGGCCACAAAATGAGGGAAAATAAGCTCTTGTGGACATCTTTGTTGACACTGATACTTCCTAATAGAAGTCTCACTTCATCAGGCAAAAACTACCAATGTTATACCCTCAGACTAATAGTTAATCCCTGACAGTTTTTCCAATCAAGTGTTTTAATCCCTTCCCGACATTTCAAGTAATAATAATTCCTTTATTTTTTATAAAGGACGTAATGGTACTGCATGGCAGGAGGTGCGTTCCTGCATCATGCAGTACTATTACGTCAAGCTTCTGGCACCACAAGCTGCTATAGCCGACACTCACCTCTAACACCCGGAGATTCCTCTGATCGCGGGTGTTACACACTGCGTTCACGCTTGACTGTGGCATGTAAGGGGCATCTCAAGTGATTTGGACCCAGCTTACCGTGGGGTCGGTGCTCTGATGGCAGTTCCGAGGTCTGCCCTGTGCCCCGGGGCTGCGCAATATTTTCATGCTCAGTTTGTTACATAACACAGTGTAATTCATCTGTATTAAACTGTATTATATGAAAGATTGCTTGAACAAATTAAAAACACTTAATTATTTTTATTACAAAAACTTAATTAATTAAATAAAGTAAAAGTCCCCTAAACACAAACATTCCCTATACACATCTAATAAAGTAAAATAAAAACACAATCACCAAAAAACCCCACATATTTGGTATCGTAGCGTCTGTAACAATCTGTACAATAACTCAGAAACATATTTGGACCAGCTTGTTGAACGCAAAAACAAAAACAAAAGAGACTTGCCATAAATGTTAATTTTTCATAAAATCCCTTCACAAAAATGTTCCAAAAGGTGATTGAAAAAAAGCTATGTGAACCAAAATGGTACCTCTGAAAAAGACAACTCAGCATGTAAAAAATAAGCCATAAACGAGCTCTGTCAACCAAAAAATATTAAAGTTATATCTCCGAAAAGATGGCAATATGAAAACAAATGAGATTTTCTGTATAACCGTATTTTTCGGACTATAAGGCTCACAAAAAATCTTTTGATTTCCTCTGAAATCAAAAGTGTGCCTTATATATGAACCACATTTACAACAGTTGCCTTGAACTGTGCACAGGTCTGCCACTTGCTGGTAATTCATCCTTATAATCAGGTGCGCCTTATAATCCGCTGTGCCTTATATGACCCTAGATGTTTTAGCAGGCATTTATTGATGGTGCGCCTTATAATCCAGTGCGCTTTATAGTCCGAAAAATAGTTTTTTTCCAGTAAAATTGTAAAAATATTTTAATAAACTGTTTAAATGAGGTATCACCGTAATCGTAATGATCTATAGAACAAAGATACCGTATATACTCGTGTATAAGCCGAGTTTTTCAGCACAAAAAATGACACGAGTCAATATAAAGTAAAAAATACTCCAAAAATAATAAACTTATATACTCACCCTCCAGTGGCCCCGATGTGCAGCGCTGCTCCCCCAATGTCCGCGCGTCTCGTCTTCAGGCTTCCGCGCCGTCTTCTTTCTTCTGCTGGGCGCCACCATGTTTTTCCTAGTAGCGGCGTGTCATACTATGCGCCTGCCGGCCCGGGGAAGATCAATGGCGGCGCCCTGCAGAAGAAAGAAGACAGCACGGAAGCCTGAAGACGAGCCACGCGGACATCGGGGGAGCAGCGCTGCACATCGGGGCCACCGGAGGGTGAGTATATAAGTTTATTTTTTTTTAATGCTGGGCTGGGCTGTATGCTACTGGGGGCAAGCTGTATACTACATGGAGCAGGCTGTATACTACTGGGGGCAAGCTGTATACTACTGGGGGCAGGCTGGGCTGGCTGTATACTGCTGGGGGCAAGCTCGGCTGGCTGTATACTGCTGGGAGCAAGCTCGGCTGGCTGTATACTATAGGGGGCTGGTTGGCTATATACTGGGGGGGGGGGGTCTGTGACCAATGCATTTCCCACCCTTGGCTTATACTCGAGTCAATAGGTTTTCCCAGTTTTTGGTGGTAAAATTAGGGGTTCTGGCTTATACTCGGGTCGGCTTAAACTCGAGTATATATACGTTAATATAGTATTTTTAGTGTACCACCCCCAAAAACTACAAAAAGAAAGGAAACCAAAATTGATGATTTTCTTTTCCTCCATACATTCAATAGTTAATAAAATCTCATCAATAAGCTACAGACCCACTAAAATGAAGTATTCGTAAAGTGCATCTCATGTCACAAAAAATAAGCCCTTGTATGTCCAAATTTCCAAAAAATAAAGATTGTATAGCCAATAAAAAGTGACAAAGCATAATCTGCTCTCAGTGGCGCAGCATCCCTCCGTGCCCTGGCGTGTGCCCATGCAGAGGGTTTCCACCACAATTGGGGTATTGTTATACTCGGGAGAGATCAAACTTTGTGGTGTGTTTTGGTATTTTATCCACTGTGAATGTGCACATTTTATGAAAAACACATTCATTTAGCCAAAAAATTTTTATTTTAAAATTGCATCCGATTTAGTTTTAAACCTTGTAAAACAATTAAAGAATTAACAAACTTCAAAAAAGTTGTTTTACGTACATTCAGTGGTGTAGTTTCTATAATGTAATTTATGGGGTTTTATTTTTATTTAGGCCTCTCAAAGGTACTTGAAACCTTTTGCGTTTTTTATGAAAATGTGAAAAGTGGCCTCGGCGTAAAGGGGTTAAACTGCTAAACATCGTCCACAACTGGGCCTAAGTAGGTGTCTTATGCTCCTCATAGATTGTAAGCTCTTACGAACAGGGCCCTCATTACTATTGTTTAATATGACTGTTGTTATTTTGTAATGTCTTATTTTATTTGTATATGTTCCCCAGAATCTGTAAAGCGCTACAGAATTTAATGGTGCTATATAAATAAAGATTATTATTATTAAAAAGTGAAAAAAAAACAAAAATTAAGAGAAATAAAAAGTCACAGAAAAAATATCCCCCCCCCCATCCCCAGCCAGGCTCCATTAATTAGTTAAAAACACATTATTAGTGGCCAGAAAAAGAAATAAACGCTAACTTACCTGATTACTTCTCATCTCTTCTGGGGCTTGCCGCTCTTCTGCCACATCATCAGTGCAGCGTCTACTGTGCTTCGGTACATGGACGCTGGGGGGAGTGAAGTCATCATGTTACCGGCCAGCGTCCTGCACAGCAATAGACACTCTGCTTGACAAAATACTTCAGCGACGCCGATGCAATTATGGTCTTTGAGAGTCCGCTTGCGGCAGCGCCCACCTGTTACCAGCGCCAACACTGTGTGAGCTAGGCGCTTCCCCTAATTACATCGGCAACAAGCATGCCAATGTAATTGAGTATTCTTGTCTTGCCATTGTGTGCTGTGGGTCCTTCTGGGAGCTCTGCGAGCCCGGCACTTGCCCGGGTAAGCCGGGTGCTGGTGCTGGCCATGTATGCAGACAGCAACAGCAGAGGGTTTGTCCCATTCAGCCTGGGACAGTTGTGAGATATGTATTTGGCAAAAAAACGCATGTAGGTTTTAACTGCACCTGAACCTCAAGCAAGTGAATGTACCCTCAATTAATTATTGGACCGGGCAAAGTCATTAAGCGATAGCAGCTAAAATTTACATTATCTCCTTTACACCAGCTCTATGCCAAGGGGGTTGGAGTGGTGTGTAGGAAGCCATGGTCAGTGGTGGAGGGGGCCAGTGCGGGGAACAAGTGAAAGGTGGCATAGAAATATAGGCTGCAGAGCAGACCCACAAAAAACATCAAGAGGCTGTCCGGAGGGGAGTGGAGATTTCACCATCCTGTGTCGGTGTATGATTTTTCTCCGCAAAAGATTTCATGTGGTATTGCCAAGGGAGCATATGCTTTGAACTATGTGGGCCTGGCTATTAAATACCACTAGATGTCGCTACACATGTAGAAGATATCCCTTGTAGTATGGCAAAAAATAATATAAATTTCATCTGTGAAGTACGGTACCTTTTTTACATATCAAGTGCTCCAAAAAATGAGGGGTGGAATAATTTGGGGGGAGCCAATGAAATTATTTTTCACCCATAACAGAGGCTTCCTAGGCCTCCCTAGACCAAACATATTATTGGCATAAAATAATATAAAGTATGCATCTGGCGGTAGAAATTTCTGCAACAAACAAGGAATTTGCTCTTAGCCTCATTAACCACTGGTAAGATATTCTGCCAGGGCTGGTCTGGTCCTTCTATCCAAAGACACTGGAACGTCTCCAAATGTGGAATAAAAAGGAACAATAAAAGCTGTTAGTAATAAAAAAGAGAACGCTGACATTTTTCCAAGAAGCAATAAACTCCCCGAAAATCATGTTTCCAGAAAAACGGATTGCAGCCTTTACTACATGTATGTGTATGAGTGTTCTCCAAGCTAAACAACTACATGCGCCATGTACTGTACATTAAATAAATACAAGGGTTCCGTCATTGAGGTGCAGGCTCCTTGCTGCAGAAATACTGAGCCTGTCCATTGTAAAGGGCAGCAAAAGCTCTAGACTATTACATATTCCAAATCAAATGCAATAATATGTCCCCATGATGAGTATGGGGATTGTGAAGTGGATTTCATAACATCATAACAACGCCTTTAACCCATTCCTGCATTTTGTCGTACATGTAATAATAGTGTCAGAGAAATAAAAAGTTATGCTGCATTCACACTAACGCAAGGGGGACGTATATATACGGCCGACGTATATATGGCCGTTATACGTCCCCCATAGAAGGCAATGGGCGTCCCTCTCCTCCTCTCCCCGCGCGCTGCCGTGTGCCCGCCGTGCTACGGTACGGCGGGCAGCGGTAGTGTGAATCCAGCCTTACACAGTGCAGGCAGTATGAAAATAATAATAGCTAGGCAAGATACTGTTAGTTGACTATAGCAGTGTGATGACACAAGTAGAGCTGCTGCAGGACACCTGATATCCGGTACTGGAGTCGGTAACGGATAATGACAATACAGTATGAAAGTATGAAGAGGAAAAAAATCAAGCTGATGTCGCACTGCTCAAATATACACAACGTTTCATTTTTTTTTTTTTTTAAATGATGGACAACGTGTTTCGGAAGCGGACTGTCTCCTTCGTCAGGTCCGATAGTACAATATCTACAATTTTAACAAAAAATATATCTACAGTAAAAACACATAAATATCATTATTAAAAATCACAAGCTTATAGGTAAGTCTTTAGCAGTTCATACAGTTCATCCAGTAAAATATTGTAATTAAAAATTTTGAACTTATAGATAATTATTAACAGATCATACAATTAATCCAGTAAAGTATCTAAAATGCATGAAAATATGTAGGGGACCTAGCACAACCAAAACTGTATACAATGGGGCACATTTACTTACCCGGTCCAGTCACGATCCAGCGGCGGGCTCTCCGCCGCTGATTCGGGTTCTGCCGGGATTCACTAAGGTCCGTGCGCCGATATTCACCAGGTGTCGCTGCTGCGCCGAGGTCCGCTGGAGTTCACCTTCTTTTTTCTGGTGTATGTGAGTGCTTGATCTTGCGACACAAATGGCTTTTTAAATTCTGCGGTTTTTCCGAATCCTTCGGGTTGTCCGGTGGCCACGCCCCCCCCATTTCTGTCGCGCGAAAGTCGGCGCGATTGCGCCAAAAATCGATCGCGTGCGGCACAATCCCGTGAAATACAGCGCAAAGAGGAAATATTCGGGAAAAACCCGACCGATTCGCGGCTGAGGACCCTTAGTAAATGTGCCCCAATGTCTATCGGCACATATATAGCAATATATGAACTAGAAAGAAAGAAGAGGAATGTGCCGTATGACAATACAAGAGTAAACCTTTATTCAAATACAAAACAAAGCAAATCTCCCGGCATAGGGATGATAGAAAGCATAAAAACATTTAAAAATGTACCAAGTACATATCAAACCATATAGTTGGTACTGCCAGGTAAGGCAGTCCTACAAACCTCTAGATACAATAGGGATAGCACATTGCTTTTTAGACCATTGTTATATTTCTACTACTGTATTATCTATATTAGAGCTTGTATTGTTTGCCTACTTAGATATTATTTGTTTGACTTATATACCTTCAAGGGTGGTTCCTATACCTCCTTTTTGTCAGTGGAGGAAATGGTTTGTAGGACTGCCTTACCTGGCAGTACCAACTATATGGTTTGATATGTACATTTTTAAATGTTTTTATGCGTTCTATCATCCCTATGCCGGGAGATTTGCTTTGTTTTGTATTTGAATAAAGGTTTACTCTTGTATTGTCATACGGCACATTCCTCTTCTTCCTTTCTAGTTCGTATCTAAAATGCATATGCTACAAGGATAATACTAGTAAAAAAGAAGAAATAATGCTATAAAAATGACAGTAAAAATACAAAAGATGTATATGTGAATACATAAATTAAACAGGAAGGGTGAACAGAAGGAAATATAAAACTTAACTTTTAATACATAATAGCTAAAAAATTGTTTACAAACCAGGACCAAATTCCATCTCAGAAGAGCACATGGAGAAAATAATCTTATAACAATGCACAGTATACAATATGGAGGATCACATCAACAATAATACAAATGTAAAAAGGAATGATATCACCCATATAGAGGAGCAGGAGCCCATATGGTAGGCTTGTAGACAGGGTGTAACTGCCACAGGAGGTCCCAAACCAGGAGAAGATGGAAGCACTGCATCTAAGATCTCCCTGTAGCAATTCTTTCCCTGTTCCCCAGAAAAAACTCCCATCCTAACAAAGAGAGTACCGTGAAGTCCCTATAAACTGAGACAACCCAATGACTGCCTACAAAAGTCTTCCCAATGCGTTTCCAAACCTACCAAGGAGGGGTTTCTTCATCAGGGGAATATGTGACAGTGCATGAAAGATAACACACTTGACACGCCTAAGACAGTGGTCCATAAAGAGACGCAATGGTGTATATGTGAATACATACATTAATAACTTGGATATCTCTAGCACATGTGAAGAGTGGAATTTGATTTACCATAGTGAAGGGAATATATGCAATGAGGTGACATGAGCAAGTAAATATAAAAAAAAGTGTTTAAATAGCACTTTAGAAAATTATGTAAAGCTCTTTTGAAAGCTTGTCCCGGAGAGGTCAGAGGGTGTTCGGGAAAACAAGGGCTAGAGGGAGCAACGGGAAGACCTAGATATTTGAAGGGATATTAGGTGAGGATGTTAATAAAGCTTGAGATGATGGGGTATCGCTAAAGTGTTGTCAGTGGACATATTACCTTTAGAGTTCAGGGCTGGTACGAGCCGATAGACGATCTAGAAGAGTAGTGGCAAGATGTAGTATAAGTAAAATATAAATATTCTGGGAACAGAGTGTCTTTATTAGACATTTTAAAATAAGTAGAGTGGTACTCACATAAAGAGGAACGCGAGCCGGCACTGACGCTGTGTGTGATGTCCGTGCCGGCTTCGCTGTTAAATGCCAGAGAGGGGATGTGGCTGCTTGTGTGGCCCGCATATTCGCAATAGGTGCCGGTCTTCCTGGTAGATGTTGGAACCTCCGCTGGAGTCAGGTGAGGTAAGTAGAGGGATAGATCACTAGAGCATATAGATGATTTTTGGCTAAACCGGAGGAGGTGTGAAAATGGACAATGAGGCGATGTATGAAATAGAATAAAATGGTGGAAATTTCAAGCACGATATACATATGGTAAAATGATAGTTGTGACCACTTTGGTGAAAGAGAATGTCCCAAAGGACAGGTAGCCTATACAGAGATGAAGTGCATGAGTGAAGGTGTCCACTAAATGGATGTTAAAATGAGGACATCACAATGTGTAAAATCGAACTGCCTAATGGATACAGAATAGTTAATGGGATGTTGGTGGCAGTGTTGCAAGACACTGTGTAGTTGGTAGCCAATCTTAATCTTGCACCTATGAGTGTTGATTCTCTCCCTTAGTGTTTGTGTAGTTCTACCCACGTACTGGAGAGGGCATGGACTTTGAAAAAGATAGACTTCGTAGTCCGGTGAGCAGTTCATAAAGTTAGTAATTACAAATGGTTCGCCTGTGACCATAGAGCAAAAAGATTGTGTGCAATGTAATATTATATATATGTATGTAAGGCATCTGCTGCTGCTGCACTTGTAGCTGCCTTTGAGGTCCAGAAAGAGGACCTTTATTTTTTGAGTATTGTGAATCTTTGTGGGTGCTAGTATGGTCTTGATGGTTGGAACTCTTCTGTATGTGACTTGTGGGTGGGGTGGAATGATTTTTTTCTGGTGGGATTGGCCAATGTTTGGATAGTACAGTCTTGATAGTCTTGTGATCTGATATATATGTAGTGATGAAGTTAGGTCCTCTTTCTATGGTAGGGTCCTCTTCCTTTTTTGGCGCACAACAATCTTTTTGAGAGAGTTTTTTGTCTTCAAATATGCGTCTTTTATGATGTACTGTGGGTAACCCTTCTCCCTGAAACGTATGACCTGGGACTGTTCGTGAAACGTGGTTTCGTCTTTACTGTTCTTTCTGATTCGTTTAAACTGGCCACACGGTACGTTTGTGAGCCAAGTCTTGAGGTGGGCACTGTCGAACTCTTAAAAACAGACATTCTCTGTGCTAACATGTTATTTTTTGGGGGGGTTCATGTGGGGGAAAAAACCTTTAATAAAAATGATCTGATTTTAAAAACTGTTGGCATCCACTTTCTTGAAAAAGGTGCATGTGGTTAAGTCACTCTGGTTTTCGTTGACTGAGATCATTAGATCGAGGAACTCAATCTGGGTTTGTGAAAAGCTAAGGGTTAGGTTGATGCCACATATATATAAGTTGATTTTTTTTGTACGAAATCAATAATCTCCTGCTCTTGGTCGTCTCAAATGATAAAGATATAGTCAACATATCTTTTAAATAATATGATATTACTTGAGTACTGGGCATTGTTGCTGATAAGAGTCGCTTCAAACTCGCCCATGTATATATTTGCGAAATGGGTCCCCATCGCCATTCCGCTTTTTTGCTGAAATATGCCTTTCTAGAATGCGTCAAAAACCAATTCCTGACAGAAAAGATCAGAGATTTTAAATTATGGTCAAGACCTGTTAAAGATCAATATATTTTCTCAATTTGCATTTATGCAAGCAAAGGTCTTTAGACCAAATTAGGAAAGTATATAAAATTTAACTTTTATTGTGTTCATTTTTTTAAAAAAACAGAGTAAAGTCTGTGGCTATCACTTCACTGGGGTATATGTGCTAAACCGAACAATCTTAAAAGTTTTTGTGGTGGTAGTGGGTTAGTGATAATAAGTGTTATGACACTTTATGGGGAGAACGTACTGTGCTGTGGCGATAGAGTGTGTGTTGGTGACCACTCTTTTGCCTCTACAGGCAGTCCCCGGGTTACGTACAAGATAGGGTCTGGAGGTTTGTTCTTAAGTTGAATTTGTATGTAAGTCGAAACTGTATATTTTATAATGGTAGACCCAGACAAAAAAATTTTTGGCCCCAGTGACAATTGGAGTTTATATATTTTTTGCTGTAATGGGACCAAGGATTATCCATGAAGCTTCATTACAGACACCTTACAGCTGATTATTGCAATCTGGGACTATTGTAAAGCATTCAGAAAGCTTCACCAGAGGTCAGAGGGGTCTGTCTGTAACTATGGGTTGTCTGTAAGTCGGGTGTCCTTAAGTAGGGGACCGCCTGTACCAGGGAAGGGAGATGCCTCTCCGACTCTGGTTGTGGGTACTGCCGGGCTAATATGGACCTCTAAGATTATCCCAAAGGGCAGTGGTGTCCACAAAGGGAACCACTAGTTGATGAGATATGTTGCTTGTCCTCTCTATAATTAGCAGTCACGCAGTTGGTGGTACATATTGCTCAACCTCTCTATGGCTCGCAGTCACACATGCTCAATTGTAAGAGGTGGTTCAGAGTTCACATACACACATTAGTAAACTTGCTAGCAAGTAGCTAACTCCAATAATACTGTTTCAGTTCAGCCCTGATACCCCCTGAGGACGCCAGTTCATGGCGAAACATGACGGGGGGGCTGATTGAGCGACTTATTTTTTAAGACAATTGTGTTGAAAAGTAGTGGGATGTCCAATGGTCCAAATGTGTCGGACTGCAGCGACATATAGTAGGATCTGATCAAGAACTCATACAGTTAGTTGGACACTTCAGGAGACGTAGTGCTAGATCCCAAGACCTTTATCTCGTACCAATTAGGAATAATAACAACAGTATTATTGTACAATGAAGTACAATGAAGTAACGTCTATTGAGAAGTTTCATTGAGGATTTCCAGACAAATCCATATTTGAGTTTCTCAAATATGTGGGTAGTTTCTTAACATAAAGTTGCAGTAAATGATCCACATATTCCGATAAATTGCACAGGGAGTCAATTCCTGATATGATCAGCCGGCCTGGCGGAAGGGTGGGATTTTTATGCATCTTGGGAAGATAATAAAATAGAGCCGTCCTGGGATTGGTGGGGAGAATAAAATCTCTCTCATATTTATTCAGAATACCTCTACTAAAAGCTTCCTTGACAAATATTTTGAGAGTTTCCCAATGCTGGGGGCAGCCACATCCCCTCTCTGGCATTTAACCTGCGAAGCCTGCACGGACATCACATATGTCTACTTATTTTAAAATGCCTAATAAAGACACTCTGTTCCCAGAATATTTATATTTTACTTATACTACATCTTGCCACTACTCTTCTAGATTGCTTTTCGGCTCATACCAGCCCTGAACTCTAAAGATAATCTGTCCACTGACAACACTTTAGCGATACCCCATCATCTTAACCTTTACTAAAATCCTCAGCTAATATCCCTTCAATTATCTAGGTCTTCCCGTTGCTCCCTCTAGGCTTTGTTTTCTCAAACACACTCTGACCTCTCCGGGACAAACTTTCAAAAGAGAGAACAGGGTAGGCATATGTTTACATCATTTTCTAAAGGCTTATGGACCATATTTTGACGCCTTTTTTAAAAATATATTTACTTGCTCATGTCAACTCATTGCATATATACCCTTCACTATGCTAAATCAAATTTTACTCTTCATATGTGCTAGAGATATCTAAGTTATTAATGTATGTATTCACATATACATATTTTGTATTTTTACTGTCATTTTTATAGCATTATTTCTTCTTTTTTACTAGTATTATCCTTGCAGAATATGCATTTTTACATACTTAACTGGATTAACTGTATGATCTGTTAATACTTACCTATAAATTCAAGATTTTTAATCATGATATTTTACTGGATTAACTGTATGAACTGCTAAAGACTTACTTATAAGCTTGTGATTTTTAATCATGATATTTAGGTGTTTTTACTGTATATATTTTTTCTGTTAAAATTGTAGATATTGTACTATCGGACTTGACGATGGAGGCAGTCCGCTTCCAAAACGCGTTGTCCCTCATTTAAAGAAAAAAAAAATGTTGTGTATATTTGAGCAGCGTGACATCAGCCTGATTTTTTTTCCTCTTCATACTGTACATGTAATAAAAAAATGTGGCCTGTTGCTGCATACAGCAGAGCCCATGCAATAGCTGCAGAAGTCCAGCTGCATGTGACTTATGATACTTGCGATCACTGCTGTTTAACCCTACACATGTTGAGGTCATCATGACCACATCACGAACAAGTGATCAGATAAAGTGACAAAATACTAAATACAAATTTTTTTTTAAATTGTGTTTACAAATAATTTTTTTTTTTTTTTTTTAAGTCACAAGTCCCCTATGTAATGGTCACACAGACAACTGGAAAGTACCTGGGAGTACCCGGGAGGAAAGTCTCTATGGGAAGAGTCCGTAGGGAGGAGTCTTTGGACCACCGCGGGAGATTGTATGAGGCCCGTGGTGGCAGCCAAGGTACAGGATATGCAGGAAACAGTCCGAGCCTGGGATGACAGCAGGAACACAGAGGAACACTGGTAACGCTGGCACGGACTGGAGACACCCCTGGACTGGAACCCTGTAAGGTACAGCAGGGAGCACGGAGACAGACTGAAGACTTGACACAGGATTGCAGGAGCACAGGGAGGTACACTGGTAACGCTGGAGACAGGAACACGGAGACTTCTGGAAACACTGGAGACACACAGAAACATGGAGGCGTCTGGGAACGCTGGAGACACACAGAAACACGGAGGCGTCTGGGAACGCTGTAGACAGGAACACAGGAAAGCGTCTGGGAATGCTAATGGATTTTCTCTTCCACAGGAATGGTTTAGGGAAGCCTGGTATGGAAACCATAGGAGATCCTAGGAGAAGATCCGTCTGGAAGAGAAGGGAGGTGCCGAATTATAAGGGCAAGGGCGGATTAGCGAACTCCAATCAGGAGGGCGCTGGTCCTTTAACCCCTTCCCGACATTTGACGTACTATTACTGCATGGCGGGAGGTGCGTTCCCGCAAAATGCAGTAATAGTACGTCAAGCTTCTGCCGCAGGCTCCTGAATGGAGCCGGCGCCAGAAGCTGCGGGTGTCGGCTATATATTATAGCCGACACCTGCCTCTAACACAAGCGATCGGAGATTTCTCCGATCGCGGGTGTTAACCCCTAACACGCCGCGGTCGTGCTGACCGCGGCGTGGCAGGGGCATGTAGCTGGAATCGGACCCCCTGCGGCGCTTACCGGGACTGCCGGTGCCCGGGGCTGCGCGATCCTCCTGCCGGGAGCATTCTCAGTGTGTCACATAATACAGTGTAATACATCTGTATTACACTGTATTAGCTGAAGAATAGCTTGAACAAGTGATGAGTGGATCACTTGTTCAAGCTAACCTGTAAAAGTAAAGAAAAAAGGTAAAAAAACACTAATAACACACTTTTGAATAAAAATAATTAATTAAATAAAGTTAAAGTCCCCCTAAACACAAACATTCCCTATACACATCTAATAAAGTGAAAAAACCTGAAAATTTCCAAAATACCCCACATATTTGGTATCGCCGCGTCTGTAACAATCTATACAATAAGGCAGAAACATTATTGGACCCGTACGGTGAACGCCGTAATAACAAAATGCGAAAAACTCGCCAAAAATGTAAATTTTCATAAAATCCCTTCACAAAAATCTTTCAAAAAGTGATCAAAAAAAAGTTATGTGCACCAAAATGGTACCACTGAAAAGGAAAACTCAACACGTAAAAAATAAGCCCTAAACTAGCACTGTCAACAAAAAAATATTAAAGTTGTATCCTGGAAAGATGTCGATGCAAAAACAAATGAGATTTTTTTTATATTCATTTTTTTCCTGTAAAATATATAAAAACCTATATAAATGAGGTATCACCATAATCGTAGTGATCTAGAGAATAAAAATATTATAGTATTTTTAGTGTACGGTGTACGATTCCCAAAATATACCAAAAAAAGAACCCAAAATTGACAATTTTCTTTTCCTCCTTACATTAAAGAGTTAATAAAATCTCATCAAAAAGCTACAGACCCACTAAAATGAATTATTTGTAAAGTGCATCTCATGTCGCAAAAAATAAGCCTTTATATGTCCAAATTGCCAAAAAAAATAAAGATTGTATAGCCATTATAAAGTGACAATGCATAATCTGCTCTGAATGGTGCAGCTTCCCTTCGATGCCCTGGTGTGTGCCCATACAGCAGGTTACCACCACATATGGGGTATTACTATACACGGGAGAGATTGGGTATCAAATTTTGTGGAGCGTTTTGGTATTTTATCCACTGAGAATTTGTACATTTTATGAAAAACACATTAATTTAGTAAAATTAAAAAAAAAATTTCAAAATTGCATCCGATTTTGTTTTAACCCCTGTAAACCAATTAAAGGGTTAACAAACTTCATAAAAGTTGTTTTACGTACGTTGAGGGGTGTAGTTTCTATAATGGTGTAATTTATGGGGTTTTACTTTTATTTAGGCCTCTCAAAGAGACTTCAAACCGGAGCAGGTCCCTCAATAGCAGGATTTTGCTTTTTTTATGAAAATGTGAAAAACGTTCAAAGCCCCATAACATACTACAAAAATGATAGTATGTATAAAAAACCACGGAGGTATAAAGTAGACATTTGGTGAATGTTAGTTATTATGTTTTCTGGTGTTATGTCTCATGTGTGGAAAAAGTAGAACATTTTGAATTTCGAAAATTGCAAATTTTTCCAAATTTTCACCAAATATCTGATTTTCTCATAAATAAATGCAAAACATACCACCAAAATTTTGTAACTAACATGAAGTACAATGTGTCACGAGAAAACAATTTCAAAATCACTTGGATATTTTAAAGCGTTTTGAAGTTATAACCACTTATAGTGACACAGGGCAGATTTGAAAAAATGGGCCGTGTCAGGAAGGTGAAAAGTGGCTTCAGCGTTAAGGGGTTAAGTGCTAAAGAGCTGGCACATGCGCGCCCTAGCAGCGGGAGCGCCTAGTGGAAGTAGCCGGCGTGCGGCCTGGATGGGGCCGAGGCAGTATCAGGAGCCAGGAGAGGTAAGTCCGGGCTGAGGGACGTGGACACGGCACACAGCGAAGCACGGGTATACCCGCGACAAGGATCGTGGGTGCATCTGTGACTAACCCATGTTGGTCGTCTCCATTATTATTATTACTATCATGGGTTTTTGGAGATAAAGGCAGTGGAGTATAATTTAGCATTTTTATTTATTCAGCCTAAGTACTAAGCTAATAAGCCAAAACTAGAGTCTATCTGTGAGGAAATAGTGCCGAGTATTGTTGAAAGCAGCTGTTAAAGCAGTTCTTGGCGTAGGTATCGTTCCTGCCTAATATATACAGTGTATTAATAGATACATGTCTACTCTTTTACTACGATAAAATTAAAACATTATTCATCTTATTCTTCTACATCTCTTTTCCTCTCTCTACACTCATTACACTGGTATTTCTTCTCCTCTATCAGTGCCAGTAAACTAGGTCTAAATTAGAACATTGTGGTTGGGTTCTATCACCAGACAAACAGAAGGTGAAGTTCCCAAAGTGGTGCCAGAGTGAGGCTTCTTTGGTAAGATAGTGAAACTCCAAGAAGATCCTTTATACTATAATTGGCTCTGACACTCAAGAAAAAAAAATCCTAGATCATATTGAATGAGGAATTGAACATGGTGTTCTTTTACTCCCTTTTAC
The DNA here is from genome assembly GCF_040894005.1 of Engystomops pustulosus. NCBI lineage: Eukaryota > Metazoa > Chordata > Amphibia > Anura > Leptodactylidae > Engystomops > Engystomops pustulosus. Next base: position 131,642,350 of record NC_092416.1, read on the forward strand.
TGATCAGTGTGGTCCAGGAACCAGAGGCAGATGTCAAATCTGCAAAAACTTACTGTAAAAAGAACCCTCTGCAGGCCCAGTCCTTATTGTTTCCAGGAACGTCGCCTTGTGTATTTCTGTATATAGTTTTACCAGCTATTTATAATAAATCCAGGACAATCATCTCTGACCTGCTCTGCCAGAGGATCCCACGTCCAGCTGAATACATTTACTCAGCTGCAGTTACAGAGCTTACAAAATATCTCTGTATCAGCAGAACGTAACACCAAGTGCAAGATGTCCAGGAATGGGGCTGCTGTTGAAATACATTGTAAAACACTTTGAGAAAAGAAAGCTCTTATAATGAGAGTGGGCTAGCAAAGGAAAGACCACAAAAAGTCAGAACAGCAGAGAAGCAATGTGAGGCTTATATGACTATCTGATCTGTCAATAATTGATTGAACCTATAAAATGTACTGATCATGTTTACTGAGGCAAAAGTGGCCTCTATTTGTACATTTATCTTGTCTTTCAGGGCAGCAATCACACTAAAGCTCAAGCAAGCTAATTTATTTTTCAGATTGTATTGGGGTATATATTGCCTCCAGAGATGGCACTCATAAGTCCTAGATATCTGTACACAGTACCCCTAAAGCTGTCCTCTTGTTTATGCTTGAACTACCCCAGTCCAGATACAAAAAGTTCAAAATCTGTCGACAAAAGCAACAGACAGCAAAACAGTCATCCTAAGGTCTCATGCACAGGACTGCTAATGGTGATCACGGCCGTGAGCTACCCGCAAAAATGGAAGTTATCGCACAGCCACCATTGACTTCTGTTATGCATGGCTATGGTGCAGTAGGCAAAGTGCAGAGCTTAGCAACTCTAGTCTAGAATGTCGTTCTGCTTTTAGACATGCTTTTAGCTGGTTTAAAATGAGGCACACCCTCCTAATGATTTAGCACATTTACAATACCTTTGCCAACCAAAAGGCCGTTTCTTGAGCCCATGTCATACAGACATGAGGTTTGCTGCATATTTCACCAAACACCAACCGCTAACACCCGCGATCGGTGCTCACCCTATGATTGCCAAAGCAGCATTTAAAAGACGGCAGTGTGTAGGAGCCAGCATCTTTGTTTTGATCGCCGTTCCCGTGATGTTATCGGGGAGCGGCGATCTGTTGCCATGACAACCTTTGGTCATGTAAAGAGGCTGTCTCATTTTAGCTCATCTACTACAATGTGCGATTTACACATAATAGATGATTTGGAAAATCCCCATATACTGCCTTACTGTAGTATGGTCGTATGTGGTAGGATAAATAGGACAACCTCCCGTTAAAGTGCTATAGGGGTCTGAAAAATATATAAAAAAAAAGTTAAAAAATGAATAAAACTTAAAAGTTCAAATCACCCCCCATTCCCTACAACTGATATAAAAATAAATGAAGAAGTTAAATCATAAAAGGGAAAGGTATATCCGTCTCCCAAAATGTCTTGTCCATTAAAATATAATAACGGTTATTTCCGGTATTGAACCACATAGTGGAAAATTGTGCCATTTTGCAACGTAAAAAAATGTAACAAGTGATCAAAAGGTCGTACAGTCCCCAAAATGGTAGCAATGAAAACGTCAGCTTATCTTGCAAAAATGACACCTTTCACAGCTCTGTACACCGAAGTATGAAAAAGTTATATGAGTATAAGCCGAGACCCCTAATTTTACCATCAAAAACTGGGAAAACCTATTCACTCGAGTATAAGCCGAGGGGGGGAAATGCATTGGTCACAGACCCCCCCAGTATGTAGCCAGCCTGCCCCCAGTAGTATACAGCCTGCCCCCAGTAGTATACAGCCTGCCCCTGCAGTATACAGCCTGCCCCCAGTAGTATACAGCCTGCCCCCAGTAGTATACAGCTTGCCCCCAGTAGTATACAGCCAGTCCCCAGTAGTATACAGCCAGTCCCCAGTAGTATACAGCCTGCCCCCAGTAGTATACAGCTTGCACCAAGTAGTATACAGCCTGCCCCCAGTAGTATACTGCCAGCAGGGCCGATTCTAGCATATTTGCTGCCTGAGGCGAATATTAAAATGCTGCCCCCCCCCCCCTGTGCTGAAAACTTTACTAACAAGTAACAACCCTACAGACAGCTCCCTGACACTGTGTGACTGACTACAGGATCTGAGAGGCATTAGTGGCATCTAGTACCTTATAGATGACAATCTCTTCCATCAGGAGGACTTTATTCCGGGTTCTCCAATCCATGACGTATCACTGCTGAACTCACGGCAGATATCCTCAGCTCCGTGCAGCATCTCCACCCGGCGTCCCTAAAAATACCACAGTCACTTACAGTATAAAGTCTCCTGGATAACAACACTGTGCTCCTAAATAATATATACCCCTCACAACACAACTGATCGCACACTACCCCACTTATAAAACATCCCTTCATTATATATATATAGTCTACTGGAATTATAGCAGGCACAGCACATCAATATACAACACCCCCAATTTATTAATACAGACCCCTAACATTTAGTTTAAATTATGCAAAGTAATCTATTGTATCCTATCACTAATATATCCCACCCTGTTATTATGTTACATGATTTTACATACAGTGCTCCCCTGATCAATGTGAATATATAGCACCCCCTAACATACAGCCCCCCCAGCTCATTTATATACTGTATCTTATACAGCCCCCCCAGCTTATTTATATACTGTATCCTATACAGCCCCCCCAGCTTATTTATATACTGTATCCTATACAGCCCCCTCCCAGCTTAGTAATATACTGTATCCCATATACATCCCCCCAGCTTAGTAATATACTGTATCCCATATACAGCCCCCAGCTTAGTAATATACTGTATCCCATATACAGCCCCCAGCTTAGTAATATACTGTATCCCATACACAGCCCCAGCTTAGTAATATACTGTATCCCATATACAGCCCTCCCAGCTTAGTAATATACTGTATCCCATATACAACACCCCCAGCTTAGTAATATACTGTATCCCATATACATCCCCCAGCTTAGTAATATACTGTATCCCATATACAGCCCCCCAGCTTAGTAATATACTGTATCCCATATACAGCCCCCAGCTTAGTAATATACTGTATCCCATATACAGCCCCCAGCTTAGTAATATACTGTATCCCATACACAGCCCCAGCTTAGTAATATACTGTATCCCATATACATCCCCCCAGCTTAGTAATATACTGTATCCCATATACATCCCCCCAGCTTAGTAATATACTGTATCCCATATACAGCCCCCCAGCTTAGTAATATACTGTATCCCATATACATCCCCCCAGCTTAGTAATATACTGTATCCCATATACAGTCCCCCAGCTTAGTAATATACTGTATCCCATATACATCCCCCCAGCTTAGTAATATACTGTATCCCATATACAGCCCCCCAGCTTAGTAATATACTGTATCCCATATACATCCCCCCAGCTTAGTAATATACTGTATCCCATATACAGTCCCCCAGCTTAGTAATATACTGTATCCCATATACAGCCCCCCCCAGCTTAGTAATATACTGTATCCCATATACAGCCCCCCAGCTTAGTAATATACTGTATCCCATATACATCCCCCAGCTTAGTAATATACTGTATCCCATATACATCCCCCAGCTTAGTAATACACTGTATCCCATATACATCCCCCAGCTTAGTAATATACTGTATCCCATATACATCCCCCCAGCTTAGTAATATACTGTATCCCATATACAGCCCCCCAGCTTAGTAATATACTGTATCCCATATACAGCCCCCCAGCTTAGTAATATACTGTATCCCATATACATCCCCTCAGCTTAGTAATATACTGTATCCCATATACAGCCCCCCAGCTTAGTAATATACTGTATCCCATATACAGCCCCCCAGCTTAGTAATATACTGTATCCCATATACAGCCCCCCAGCTTAGTAATATACTGTATCCCATATACAGTCCCCCAGCTTAGTAATATACTGTATCCCATATACAGCCCCCCCAGCTTAGTAATATACTGTATCCCATATACAGCCCCCCAGCTTAGTAATATACTGTATCCCATATACATCCCCTCAGCTTAGTAATATACTGTATCCCATATACATCCCCCCAGCTTAGTAATATACTGTATCCCATATACAGTCCCCCAGCTTAGTAATATACTGTATCCCATATACAGCCCCCCCAGCTTAGTAATATACTGTATCCCATATACAGCCCCCCAGCTTAGTAATATACTGTATCCCATATACAGTCCCCCAGCTTAGTAATATACTGTATCCCATATACAGCCCCCCCAGCTTAGTAATATACTGTATCCCATATACAGCCCCCCAGATTAGTAATATACTGTATCCCATATACATCCCCTCAGCTTAGTAATATACTGTATCCCATATACAGCCCCCGAGCTTAGTAATATACTGTATCCCATATACATTCCCCCAGCTTAGTAATATACTGTATCCCATATACAGCCCCCCAGCTTAGTAATATACTGTACCCCATATACAGCCCCCAGCTTAGTAATATACTGTACCCCATATACACCCCCCCAGCTTAGTAATATACTGTACCCCATATACATCCCCCAGCTTAGTAATATACCATATCCCATATACAGCCCCCCCCCAGCTTAGTAATATACTGTATCCCATATACAGCCCCCAAGCTTAGTAATATACTGTATCCCATATACAGTCCCCCAGCTTAGTAATATACTGTATCCCATATACATCCCCCCAGCTTAGTAATATACTGTATCCCATATACAGCCCCCCAGCTTAGTAATATACTGTATCCCATATACATCCCCCCAGCTTAGTAATATACTGTATCCCATATACATCCCCCCCAGCTTAGTAATATACTGTATCGCATATACAGCCCCCCAGCTTAGTAATATACTGTATCGCATATACAGCCCCCCAGCTTAGTAATATACTGTATCCCATATACATCCCCCCAGCTTAGTAATATACTGTACCCCATATACATCCCCCCAGCTTAGTAATATACTGTATCCCATATAAAGCCCCCCAGCTGTAATATAATATATAAAGCACCCCCCCCGCCCCAGTTTAAATGTATCTGGCCCCACAAAATATATACAGTACCCCCCCCCCCCCCCAGTATAAAACAATTCTGGCCCCACAAAATATATACAGTATTCCCCCCCCCCCAGTATAAAACAATTCTGGCCCCATAATACAATATATACAGTAACCCCCCCCCCCCCAGTACAATACAATTCTGGCCCCATAATACAATATATACAGTAACCCCCCCCCCCCAGTATAAAATAATTCTGGCCCCATAATACAATATATACAGTAACCAACCCCCCCACCGCCCCCAGTATAAAACAATTCTGGCCCCATGTAATGTATACCCCCCCCCACAGTATACATCAATTATGGCCACATATAACATATACAGTACTCCCCCCCCCCTCCCACGATAACGACACCTCCCCACTCCCCCAAATAAAATAAATGACAGCACATGAAAAATAATAAAATAATACTCACCTGCAGGCAGCTGCTCCCTCGGCGCGCGGCCCCGGTCTTCACGCGGCTCTCCTGTGAGCCGCGACTCCGCAGTGACTAATTAGAGCGGAGCGACGCATATAAATCGCGCCTGTGTCTTAAAGAGACAGGCGCGATTTATTTAGCTGGTGGGCAATTCGGGCGTTAATGGACGCCCGAATCGCCCACTTTAGAGCGGCGAATTTCGCCGCCCTTTACAAGGACCCGCATTCTGCCGCCTGAGGCGAGATTTTCATCTCGCCTCATGGCAGATGCGGCCCTGACTGCCAGTACCCAGTAGTATACAGCTTTCCCCCAGTAGTATACAGCTTGCCCCCAGTAGTATACAGCTAGTCCCCAATAGTATACAGAACTGCCCCCAGTAGTATACAGCACTGCCCCCCGTAGTATACAGCACAGCCCAGACTGCCCCCAGTAGTATACAGCACAGCCCAGCCTGTCCCCAGTAGTATACAGCCTGCCCCCAGTAGTTTACAGCTTGCCCACAGTAATATACAGCCTGCCCAGCATTAAAAAAAAAAAAAAAACTTAAATACTCACCCTCGATGGCCCCGACGTGCAGCACTTCTCCCCCGATGTCCGCGCGGGTCCTCTTCTGGCTTCCGCGCCCGTCTTCTTTCTTCTCTAACTTCGTGCTGGGCGCCGTCATTGTTCTCCCCCGGGCAGCGCCCAGCACGAAGTTAGAGAAGGCAGAAGACATTGCAGAAGCCAGAAGAGGACCCGCGCGGACATCGGGGGAGCAGCGCTGCACGTCAGGGCCACCAGAGGGTGAGTATATAAGTTTATTATTTTTTATATATTTTTTAAGTATGTATTGACTCGTGTATAAGCCGAGGGGACGTTTTTCAGCACATTTTTTGTGCTGAAAAACGCGGCTTATACACGAGCATATACGGTAAATTTAGTATCCCTGTGATCATAATAAACAAAAGAAACAAGAAGGGATGTTATCTGGAGAGCACTATGAACGTCGTAAAAACCAAGCCCACAATAAAATGGTCCATATGTGTTTTTTCACTGATTTCACTGCATCAGGAAATTTCTAGTACAAGGCATGGAATAATAAATACCATCATTTGGAAGTGCAACATGTTACACAGAATAAGCCCTCACATAGCTCTGTACAATTAAAAATTAACAAGTTATAGATTTTTTAAGGTGGGGAGCGAAAAATTTACGAAAAAAGGCTTCTTCCTGTCTGCAGGTAAATGGAGCAAATCAGGTTGTGAATTTGTATATTCATCATGATTTTTGCTTCTTTTTTTCAAAATCTAAACTTTATTGAAGTTTTCCATTAAATATCAGTAATAAAATAGCATAAAAGTTAATTATGGTCTTCCATGTTTCTTAGATCCAGCTACATAACAGCGAGAATACAAAACTTATATCTCCTCTACACATTGGGGCAGATTTACTTACCCTGTCCATTCGTGATCCAGAGGCGCGTTCTCTGCGGTGGATTCGGGTCCGGCCGGGATTCACTAAGGTAGTTCCTCCGACGTCCACCATGTGGCGCTGCTGCGCTGAAGTTCTCCGAGGCCCGCCGGAATGCACTGAAGTACACCAGCCTATTCCTAGTGAAGGTAAGCGCGAGTTCTGTGACACTTTTAAATGCACCGTTTTTTCCGAATCCGTCGGGTTTTCGTAAGGCCACGCCCCCCAATTTCCGTCTTGTGCATGCCAGCGCCGATGCGCCACAATCCGATAGCGTGCGCCAAAATCCCAGGGCAATTCAGGGAAAATCGACACAAATTGGAAATATTCGGGTAACACGTCGGGAAAACGCGAATTGGGCCCTTAGTAAATTACCCCCATTGTCATTGCAGATATTAGAAAATAAACCTTCACAAATGTCACCCTGCCCAATCTTCCTTTATGTGGAACCATGAGTAGAATTAAATAAATGGAACATTATGGCCCAAAGCCTGACTTTACCATTCAGCAGAACACTATTTGATGTGGGGACGTATCAGATCAGCTTTGTGTGATCATGTTGGTGGATTTATCAAGTTAAATCCTGTACAAACTTTTGGAAAAGGCCTGTAAATACTCCTGGCAATTTAATTCAACCCAGCCCGATCTCTGTCTCTCTTCCTCCTGAACTTTATTTTTTCTGTCAATCACTGGATTTGAAATGGAAGATTGTTATCAAAACTTGAACAGAACTTAGCGTTCAAAGGCCTGGATGAGAGCGGCAAAAAGAGGAATATAAGCCGAGGTGTAGCCTTTGTAGTACCATGAAATGACATTCATATTGACTTAAATAAACTAAATACAGAAACGCTATATGGTTTGTTGCAGCAGGTGGGAGTCAGTGACTCAAAAGGAACGTTGTATATGAGTTGGGATTAAGAGATCAGAGAACACGCACATCAGATACCGCAGATGTACTGTCCTATTTATAGTCATGTTACTAGGTAAGATAGAACATGTGAATAATTTACCGGTACCTAAGTCAATTTCAAATCGTCGGTGGACACGTATTTTCCTATTTTTCCAAGAAACATATTCTTGGATAATTGCTTTAATGTGGGTGCAAAATAGTGCCATGACCTAGATCAGGGGTCAGGAACATTTTTGGCTGGGAGAACCATAAACAACACATATTTAAAAATGTAATTTTGTGAGAACCATACAATATGCACATGCCCCCCAGTAGATAGGTAGCCACAGAACATGCCCCCCCAGTAGATAGGTAGCCACAGAACATGCCCCCCCAGTAGATAGGTAGCCACAGCACATGCCACCCAGTAGATAGGTAGCCACAGAACATGCCCCCCCCCCAGTAGATAGGTAGCCACAGCACATGCCACCCAGTAGAAAGGTAACCACAGCGCATGCCCCCAGTAAATAGGCAGCCTCAGCACATGCCCCAGTAGATAGGTAGTCAAAGTAAAATAATAATTTCTAACCTAATTGCGCACCCTGAAGCACGCTCCTTATTGCTGTTATCTATTACCTACGTGTGTGCTGTGCTGTCATTGCTTAGATGACCACACCTGGTCATCGAGAGGTATACAGTTAGGGCCAGAAATATTTGGACAGTGACACGAGTTTTGTTATTTTAGCTGTTTACAAAAACATGTTCAGAAATACAGTTATATATATAATATGGGCTGAAAGTGCACACTCCCAGCTGCAATATGAGAGTTTCCACATCAAAATCGGAGAAAGGGTTTAGGAATCATAGCTCTGTAATGCATAGCCTCCTCTTTTTCAAGGGACCAAAAGTAATTGGACAATGGAATCTAATGGCTGCAATTAACTCTGAAGGCGTCTCCCTCGTTAACCTGTAATCAATGAAGTAGTTAAAAGGTCTGGGGTTGATTCCAGGTGTGTGGTTTTGCATTTGGAAGCTGTTGCTGTGACCAGACAACATGCGGTCAAAGGAACTCTCAATTGAGGTGAAGCAGAACATCCTGAGGCTGAAAAAAAAGAAAAAATCCATCAGAGAGATAGCAGACATGCTTGGAGTAGCAAAATCAACAGTCGGGTACATTCTGAGAAAAAAGGAATTGGATGGTGAGCTTGGGAACTTAAAAAGGCCTGGGCGTCCACGGATGACAACAGTGGAGGATGATCACCCCATACTTTCTTTGGTGAAGAAGAACCCGTTCACAACATCATCTGAAGTCCAGAACACTCTCAGTGAAGTAGGTGTATCTGTCTCTAAGTCAACAGTAAAGAGAAGACTCCATGAAAGTAAATACAAAGGGTTCACATCTAGATGCAAACAATTCTTCAATTCCAAAAATAGACAGGCCAGAGTTACATTTGCCGAAAAACACCTCAAGAAGCCAGCTCAGTTCTGGAAAAGTATTCTATGGACAGATGAGACAAAGATCAACCTGTACCAGAATGATGGGAAGAAAAAAGTTTGGAGAAGAAAGGGAACGGCACATGATCCAAGGCACACCACATCCTCTGTAAAACATGGTGGAGGCAACGTGATGGCATGGGCATGCATGGCTTTCAATGGCACTGGGTCACTTGTGTTTATTGGTGACATAACAGCAGACAAGAGTAGCTGGATGAATTCTGAAGTTTACCGGGATATACTTTCAACCCAGATTCAGCCAAATGCTGCAAAGTTGATCGGACGGCGCTTCATAGTACAGATGGACAATGACCCCAAGCATACAGCCAAAGCTACCCAGGAGTTCATGAATGCAAAAAAAGTGGAACATTCTGCAATGGCCAAGTCAATCACCAGATCTTAACCCAATTGAGCATGCATTTCACTTGCTCAAATCCAGACTTAAGACGGAAAGACCCACAAACAAGCAAGACCTGAAGGCTGCGGCTGTAAAGGCCTGGCAAAGCATTAAGAAGGAGGAAACCCAGCGTTTGGTGATGTCCATGGGTTCCAGACTTAAAGGGAACCTGTCACCAGGAGACCTCGATTTTAGCCCTCCACTTCCCCATAGAGCATTGCATGTACACTGCTAAACATCTTTAGAATCTTGCGATAAAAGATGTTTAGCAGTGTACATGCAATGCTCTATGGGGAAGTGTGGAGGGCTAAAATCGAGGTCTCCTGGTGACAGGTTCCCTTTAAGGCAGTGATTGCCTCCAAAGGATTTGCAACAAAATATTCAAAATAAAAATATTTTGTTTGGGTTATGTTTATTTGTCCAGTTACTTTTGAGCTCCTAAAATGTGTAGTGTTTGTAAAGAAATGTGTACAATTCCTACATTTTCTATCAGATATTTTTGTTCAACCCTTCAAATTAAACGTTACAATCTGCACTTGAATTTTGTTGTAGAGGTTTCATTTCAAATCCAAAAAATGGTGGCATGCAGAGCCCAACTCGCGAAAATTGTGTCACAGTCCAAATATTTCTGGCCCTAACTGTAGACGCCAGGTGCCGGCGTCCACTCCTATTTATGACCCCAACACCATCGCATTAGCAATGATGACGGCGACGGCACCTAGGTTGCACGAAGGACACAGGCAGTGGTAACATTGCTACCTGTGTCCACTGACACAGCATTGATCACTATTTATTAAAGATTTGCTTGTGAGACAGATGCAGCCATGTTGGCCATCCCGAACCCTTTGTTATTAGCATAAATTTAAAAGTTGATTTTAGAAGGAAGGAGGTCATAGATAACAAATATAAAGATATTACCACAGTCACAGTGCTTGGATCTATGAGTAAGTGTCTCTGGTTCATCATGCTGGATTGTGATGGTAGATTTCCTTAAAGGGGTATTCTGGGAATATGAACGTCTGACACAAAATCCCATGATGATATAAATAAATGAATACAACAATACTCAGTGTCATTAGTCACAAAATGGAGCTTAAATAGTTTGATTTTATGATTTACAAAATTTATGGCTGAAGTTATCACTAAGATGGCCGCCACTGGAAACTACAAGTTCCATGATCCTTTAGTTCTCAGTAACTCCTCCTACTTCTTATGCTCTGCTCCCAGTGATGATGTAACAGGCTGTCCTGCTCTGTTACCATAGTAATGATGTGTACCTGCCATCACCACAACACTGTCCATACTGGATGCACTGCAACCAACCCACTACAGCCAAACGTAGCGGTGATCACATGACCTGCCCAGGCAGCTGCAGGACATGTGATGTGGACATGTGACCAGCGGCCATCATCAGTCCGGTGTATGCTCTGCAATGGACCACGCAGGGGAAATTAACAGACTGATTAAAGGGCCAGTAGCATTTTAATTCTCCATCACAGTGTCATCAGCATTTTCTGCTAAGGGGAGCAAAATTTTAAATAACAACTAATTACACATTAGCTTATATTTTGAGTACCCATTTGTATCTGAATTATGCTTATTCCTGGAATACCCCTTAAACTTCCTGGTCTTTATCCATAACCCTGGGAAGTAAGTATAGTCAATATATATCAAGTATATGTAACTCAAGTGTTGTAATAGTAGTGGTCAAACCACTAGCCAGTGGCATTTGAGCATTAGAGTAGGATGCATATGTAAAAGCAAATAAATTGCTATGAAGACCCATCCCATTTCAGGGATTGTCACCAGATCAGTCTATAATAATATGACAGTCTTCTTTTTGAGATTGTCTTGAAAATGTGATAAATGGCTAAGCTCAGGACATGTGCAACATCCCCCACCAGGGCCTAACCTTTTCTTGTGGGCCTGGAGGCAGCCGGGGCACAAAATACCAGAGTGGTTGGCTATTGGCCTAGGGCATGCCGTTGTCAAGGTGCTTGATTTGAGGACCGAAGGGCTATCCTACAGCTTGTCAGGTCTCCAGCAGGTGTTGTGTGCAAGAAATAAGGAGGGAGAGGTTGATGAAGTGGTTTCTCCCTTGGGCAACCCCTGAGTGTCTGTAGGATGAGTCCCTGGGTAATGGATGGGGGAGCCCGTGGTGGTAAGCAGCCATATCCAGAGATCAGATGGAGACAAAAATGTGCAAATCAACTTATGGTTCTTTATTGAACTGCAGGCAACGGCCCAAAAATGGTTAAACAGCAGATTCGGGTTGCTGGAGTGGTCCACAGGAATGGTGCACACGGCCTGATAGTAGATACAGGCTGGGATTGTTGAGGTGGATCTGTGCCCAAGTGGTGGAAAATGCAGCTCTGGGCTAGAGTCTCCTAACTTGCCCCAAGTGTTAGGCAGTAGTTCTGAAGTATCTGTGGCAGCACTGAAGGTGTGCGGCACACACTGGGGCTCATTTACTAAGGGTCCGCGGACTGGATATTCTGACGATTTCCGATTTGCGCCGCATTTAACTGGGGATTTTGACGTGCACGATCAAATTTTGATGCATCAGTGCCGGCTTACATGCAACACAAATCGGGGGGCTGTCGGACTATGTGCCTGATTCGAACTAAGCGCAGGACTTATTCTCCTATGGTGCGGCTGAAGACTCAACCAGAGGTCATTCTCTGCGAGGGCACGCACTTTTCTTGTTACGGAGCAGGTGTCGCTTCAGAGGCCAAGGAATAAACTATCTGGGCATCTTGACGCACAAAGCAGGCATAAAAAGCAGGCATTTCAACGTCTTCCCACTGAGCATCCCTGGAGGGTCCAGTCCACTGATCAGGGAGAAGCAGCAGAGCATCAGCATTGTCATTAATTTTGACGGCCCGGTACTTGATGGTGAAGTTAAAGTTGGCTAGTCTGGAGGCCCACCGCTGCTCCAGTGCTCCAAGTCGCGCAGTGTTCAGATGCGCCAAGGGGTTGTTGTCTGTGAAGACGCTGAAGAAGGAAGCAGCCAGATAGTCTTTGAACTTTTCGGTCACAGCCCAGACTAATGCCAGGAACTCCAATTTGAACAAGCTGTAATTCTGGTCATTCTTTTCCAGTTCTACCAGGGGAACGGCTGGTGTAGGCAATGACCATTTCCGTTCCATTCTGAAGCTGGGATAGTACAGCCCCTAAGCCCTTTCTGCTGGCATCGGTGTAGAGTATAACGGGCAGATTATTATGTGAATATCCTAATAGAGTCTCAGTCAGCCTTTGCTTCAGCATCTGGAACGCAGCTTCTCATTCTGTTGTCCAGTTGATGGGTGCTCAGGACCACTAGCAGTCTTTAGGAAGTCCCCTTAGGAGTTCTTGCAAGGGTGCCGCCAGCTGGGCAAACTTCGGGATAGACCGCCGTTAATAGCTGGCAAATCCCAGGAAGCTCTTGACATCCTGGATGGTAGACTGGGTAGGCCAGTCGACAGCTGCTCAATTCCATCAGCGTTCACCACATGTCCTAGGTATTTTACACTAGACTGTAACAGATGGCACTTGAACAGCTTAACCTTCAGCCCATGCTGGGTCAGGTTTTGGAAGACTTCAGCCAGATGTTGGAGTTGATCCTCATAGGTCTTGGAGTAGATGATGATATTGTCCAAGTATAGTAGGTCTCAAAGTTTTGATGTCCCAAACAACTCTCCATTAGGCACAGGAACGTGCCCAGGGCATTGCACAGGCCAAAGGGCATGTTGTTGAACTCAAACAGGCCCATTAGGGTGGTGAAGGCCCCGTTTTCCCTATCTTCAAGTGCCATGGCCACTTGCCAGTAGCCACTGGTAACATCAAGGGTGGAAAAGAAGGCAGACCCTAAGGCTACGGGGATTCCTCGATTCGAGGCAGCGGATAGGCGTCCATGTGGGTGATATTGTTGATCTTCCTGTAGTCAACACAGAAGCGAAGAGTTCCATCTTTCTTCTTCTACGGCAGTCATGGTTCTCTTTGACTCCAGGTGTTCAGGGATTTTGCCCTAGTCGGATGCTGTTTGGCCCGGGAGTCACGAGGAGCTGCTGGCTGTAATGGTCTTTTTTCCTCCTTAATGGGGGAAACTTCCAACTGCGCCAGTCGCTCGAGTATTTTGCTCATCTTGTCTGCCAGGACAGCGACTTCCTCGGACGCTGTTGCCAGTTGCGCTGGAAAAAAAGCTAGAGCTTTTGGATTTTCCAGATCCACAGGCTCAGACTCCTCCTGAGGTTCAGCAGGTAGACGTTGTCACAAGATGTCGGTCTCCTTGAACTCAAGAAAAGAACCCTGGGAGTGCTGAAGAGACAGCATTTTTAACTGGCATGTATCATGCTTATCCAGAAAACCATTAATAAATTGTTCCTGCAGGGTTTGGTCAGAATTTTAGCCTCCTTAGGGTCAAGGCGGATGATAGCCTTCCACGTCTCCTGTAGGAAAAGGCCAAAGTCTATAAGAAAATTTTGGGGCTTCTGTATTTTCCCAAAGAACTTCTGCTTCAGCTCAGACGCAGTACACTTTTCAAACGTGGTGCGCAGTCTATTGAGGATTTGGGCATTCCCGCCATTCTGCTTGGGGCCAAGACTTAGAATGCCCACTTTCCGTTCTTCCGTGAGCTGATGGACAGAGTGAAGGTAGCTAGCATTTTGGCTCTAAATTCGGAGAGAGTATGTAACCTTACTTCATAGTGGGGAAACTAGGAGGCCCCAAGATAGTAGGGCATAGTCAGGGGCATAACCGTGGCGGCACTGGGTGTAGTGCGAGATGGGCTATCTGGAGTGGTTGGCAGGATATGATGCCCTGAAGAGGGCCCCGGTGATAGGAGTCACTCCACCACAGTGTCCTCTTCCTGATCTGACATAGTCAGGCTGGTGTCCTAAATCTGAGGGGCTAGGAGGCTTAACAAAGTCTCTTTCTATGGGCGATGGCAGATAAAAGGGAAGTGGTCCTTTTAAGGCACAGTCACTATTCCCTGGGAGCTGAGCCATTACACACCTAGCTTGGAAACAATCTCTACCCCCCTTTAACTTCCCCAGCGGTTCTCGCTCAGGATCAGCCACTATGACAGGTCAGCTCTGGTGCATGATGATCTTCTTTCCAGATGTCCAGCAGGCAGAAGGTGCTCAGAAGGATTCAGCAATGCTCCTTTCCTATGGCAGGACATCTGGAAAGGAGATCATCATGCACCAGAGCTGACCTGTCACTGCGTCGGTGTGCACACGGTCAGTAGGCTCGGTCAAGGCCTGCGCCAAGATCCAAGATGGCCGACTAACCCTCTTCCTTGCCGCAGTCACTCCAGCTCCTCCTCCAAGGTACTTTGGAGCTTAACAAACAACCTAGATTTCCCGCCAGTGAGGATTTTGGCGGGTTGGAATTTCTTGCTGTGCCAGACGGTCTTGTGTTAACGCTTTCAGTGGGGTAGCGTCATATGTAGCCTTTCTCTGCAGGAGAGAAATTTCTCTGCAGGGTTTAACCTCGTGGGTGCTGAAGCAGCGCTCTACAGCACGTGGCGAGAAAATAATAGATAGTCTTTGTATTAAATTACAATCACTTGGGCCTTAACCTGGATGGCAGCAGGGTTAAGCAGCATAGTCTTTTAAAGCGACATTTCAAAGTGCCAGTACAAGGCACAGAAGTAAATATCCTGTTTGTGACACCACTTTCAACATCCCCCATCGGGGCCTAGCCTTTTCTTGTGGGCTTTGAGGCAGCCGGGGCCCAGAATACTGGAGTGACTGGCTATTGCAGCCTAGGGCACGCTGTTGTCATGGTGCTTGGTATGGGGACCGAAGGGCTATCCTACAGCCTGGCAGGTCTCCAGCAGGTGGTGTGTGCAAGAAATAAGGAGGGAGAGGCTGATGCAGGGTTTCTCCCTAGGGCAACCACTGCTTGTCTGTAGGATGAGTCCCTGGGTAATGGATGAGGGAGCCCGTGGTGGTAAGCAGCCGTATCCAGGGATCAGACTGAGGCAACGTTGTGCAAATCAACTTATGGTTCTTTATTGAACAGCAGGAAATGGCCCAAAAACGGTTAAACAGCAGATTCTGGTTACTGGAGTGGTCATGGACTTGGAGTGGTCTCCTGACTTGTTAGGCCTGAAGCACTATCAGTTCCTGGGATTAGTATCTGTGGAAGCACTGAAGGTGTGCTGCACACAGTGGGGGTCATTTACTAAGGGCCCGATTCGCGTTTTCCCGACGTGTTACCCGAATATTTCCGATTTGCGCCGCTCGTACATGAATTTCCCCGGGTTTTTGGCGCACGCGATCGGATTGTGGCGCATCGGGGCCGGCATGCGCGCGACAGAAATCGGGGGGGGGCGTGGCCGAACGAAAACCCGACGTATTCGGAAAAACCGCCGCATTTAAAAACCGAAAATGTGTCGCTTGGGGAGCGCTCACCTTCACCTTCTATGGGATGGTGCATTCCGGGGCGTTAAGATTATTTTCGGCGCTGCAGCGCCACCTGGTGGATGGCGGAGGAACTACCATCTTAAATCCCAGCCGGACCCGAATCCTGTGCAGAGAACGCGCCGCTGGATCGCGAATGGGCCGGGTAAGTAAATGTGCCCCAGTGTCTCTCTCTTCACTCTGACTCTGCAGTCTGAAGTCTGAACCAAGACCATGTGCTCCCACTGAGCAGAGGTTTTTATACTCCCCCTGGTCAGGTGGTAGCACCTCTCCAATCACATGCTAAAAATACAGCCAGATCATTGGCTAATTACTTACGCCAACATAGCTGTTGCCTTTCCAGGAAGTATCTACAGCTGCAACTACATCATACACAGATTTCAGAACCTTCCTAGAGAGGTGATCAATCTCATGACCTGAGGAGGGTGCTTTTCGCAACTACCAGTCTGCCTATACATTGGCAGGGGTATTGCACATGAATGCACCAGCTGTCAATGCAGCTCAATAGGACTATATAAACCTGGCACACCACTAAAACAAGGAAGGGGTAAAAGTATCAATGAATATATGGCATAGAACTAGTGCAGAATAAAAAAAGTTCTATGTTTACAAAGAATTGGCTGCCTTTCCCTTTTTGCCACCGAAAGCTGCCATAGCTACATCTAGGAAGAAGTCTACTGTTCACATTGCTCTTGTTAAGTCCTAGTTTATGTAGATGATGGTTAGTAGCGGACTTTACAGCATAGTCAGGGTAAAGGATGAGTTGATCAAAAAGGCCTGGATGCTCTGGCTGAACTATTAGTCTAGAGTATAAATCTAGGAGTTAGAAGGGTAACCTCAATTCCATTTCTTTCTATTTTCTATAAATGAGAAACACATTGGCCCCAAATTATTTGAATGTTTGCACCAGTTTTCTGTCTGAATTTGCACTGAAAAAAATTAGCAAACTGCTTGTGTGACGGCTGCACTGTGTCTGACAAGACAGAAAAAATGTGCCCCTAAAGGGGTGTGTTACTGCTTAGTCAGAGTTTGCACCAATTTTATTACTGATTTGTGCCAGTCCTGTCTGCACCACAATCCGGCCGGGATTCACGAAGGCAGTTCCTCCGCCGTCCACCAGGTGGCGCTGCTGCGCTGAAGTTCCCCGGAGGCGCGCTGGAATGCCCTGAAATTCACTGGCCTATACCTGGTGAAGGTAAGTGTAATTTTCGCTACACATTTTTTTTCTTAAATGCGGCGGTTTTTCCGAATCCATCGGGTTTTCGTTCGGCCACGCCCCCGGTTTCCGTCGCGTGCATGCCAGCCCCGATGCGCCACAATACGATCGCGTGCGCCAAAATCCCGGGGCAATTCAGGTACAATTGGCGCAAATCGGAAATATTCGGGTAACACGTCGGGAAAATGCGAATCGGGCCATTAGTAAATGACCCCCTGTGGGTCATTGTGCACAATGCACTTCTATGGCAGCAGTGTGCTAGCTGCCATTGGTACGGCTAGTATACGACCGCTATAAATGGTTTTGTGTAAGGGGCTTTACTCTCAATGCACTCCTGAACACTTTTGTATATGGTGACACTGACCTGTGTGGTTGAGAGTGTAAAAAAGGGGATCCCATTGCTGATACCTCAAAAATCAACTGATGTTCTCTGGGTAAAATGGGACATGCCTTAAATATCATATTTGGGTTAAAATTGATCACCAATGTTGCACCATATGTCTGTGCCCTGATACATGTCATGCATATGTCGCACCCCATCCTTTTAGGCCGACGGTGAGGGGGGGAACCAGGGGCTGCCACTATGCTCCCTGAAAAGAGGGAAGGAAAGGACTTGTAGGAGATGTTCGTGACCACAGTCTGGATAATATTCGCTGACTTGGGCCCTGGGAGATAGCTGTTGTGGGTCAGCATGATGTTATGAACCCTTCCGGACTATGGCTGGCTCCCAGGGGATGAATGGAGGAGGAGGTGTATAACACTTGCATTGTAGTAATGACAGCGCCAAATAAACAACTCGCACAATTGCATTTGAACATGAACTGTATGGATACCGGTCACGTTGGTGAGCTATCCTCCTCAATGTGATTCTCAACGTGCTCGTCAATTGCTCATCAGCTGCACTGCACTTTGCTCCTCACAGGACAACCCCTGCTTGCTGTGCTGATTCACTCTGCTTCTATTTCAGCTTAGCTCCTCTGAGCTTCAGGCTCTGCTACCCATACCTAACAACCGTCCCGATTTCAACGTGACCGTCCCGTTTTTTGGGTTCTGTCCCGTCGTCACGGGCGGCTGGGATAATGTCACAGGTACCCCCCTCTCCGCCGGTTTATCCCGATCCTCCTGATCCCATAGATAAGAGCTGAAGAGTAGCTGAAGCATCGGAGCCAGGAGGAGGCAGGATCAGCCCCTGCTACCTCCTCACATGATGTTTGCTGCTGGACTAGGCTGCTGGGGGACAGAAGAAGGATGCTGGGGACAGGAGGAGGCTGTTGGGGGACAGGAGGAAACTGCTGGGGGACAGGATGCTGAGGCTGCAGGGGGACAGGAGGAGGCTGTCGGGGGACAGAAGGAGGCTGCTGGGGGACAAAACTAGAATGCTGGGGGACAGGACTAGGCTGCTGGGGGACAGGAGGAGGCTGCTGGGGGACAAAACTAGACTGCTGGGGGACAGGACTAGGCTGCTGGGGGACAGGATGCTGAGGCTTCTGTCCCCCAGGACTAGGCTGCTGGAAGACACAGGAGGAGGCTGCTGGAGGACACAGGAGGAGGCTAGAGGACAGGGGGAACTGGGAACAAAAAGAGGAGGCTGGAGGACACAAAAGGAGGATGGAGGACAGGAAGAGAAGGCTGGAGGACACAGGAGGAGGATAGAGGACAGGAGGAGAATGCTGGAGGACACAGGAAGAGGATAGAGGACAGGTAGGCTGGAGGACAGGAGCAGGAGGTTGAGCGACAGGAGGAGGAGGCTGGGGACAGTAGGAGGATGCTGGAGGAGGAGGAGGCTGGGGGACAGGAGGAGAAGGAGGCTGCAGGACAGGAGGAGGCTGGAGCAGGCTGGGGGACAGGAGGAGGATGCTGGAGGACAGGAGGAGTATAGAGGCTGGAGGACTGGAGGAGAAGGAGGCTGCAGGACAGGAGGAGGCTGGAGCAGGCTGGGGGACAGGAAGAGGAGACTGGAGGACAGGGGCCACAGGAGGAGGATGGAGGACATGATGCCACAGGAGGAGGATGGAGGACATGAGGCCACAGGAGGAGGATGCTGGAGGAGACAGGAGGAGGCTGCTGGAGGACACAGGAGGAGGCTGCTGGAGGACACAGGAGGAGGCTGCTGGAGGGCACAGGAGGAGGATGCTGGAAGGCACAGGAGGAGGATGCTGGAGCACACAGGAGGATGATTGAGGACATGAGGCCACAGGAGGATGATGGAGGACAGGAGGCCACCGGAAGAGGACAGGAGGCCACAGGAGGAGTACTGGAGGCCACAGGAGAAGGATGGAGGACATGAGCTAAAGGAGGAGGATGGAGAACAGGTGATACAGGAGGAGGATAGAGGACAGGAGCTACAGGAGGAGGATAGAGGACAGGGAGCCACAGAATGAGGAGGATAGAGAACATGGACCACACCATGTGAAGAGGGGTAGGGGAAGGATTAAAGGGAGGATAAAATTAACGAGTTTTATATGTTGCAGAGTTGCATTGGGTGCAGTTATACAGGTTATTGGGGGGGGGGCAAAGAAAGGGGCATTTAAGCATGTGGGGACCATCAAGGTCAATATTATATTATTCTTATGGGTGGGACGATGGGCATGGTTTAGAAAAAGGGGGAGGGGTTTTTGTCCCTCTTTCTCTCGGCCAAAAGTTGGGAGGTATGCTGCTACCTGTCATCTCGTGGTCATGCTGCTTCCAACTCCTTCAGTCTACACACTTTGATTGACTCCCTCATTCTGCTCACTCCTGAGTCTGCTCAATACTGACTTCTTCTCACTACTAACTCTTACTGACTCTTATCTCCTCTCTTCTTCTTCCCATAATCCTTTTCTGCTCTCTCACCTTGGTAGGCAGTCCCCTTCTTTATTAAATATATAACAATTAAGGGTATATACACAGTACATTAATATTGCTGTGGGACCCGAAATTTTACACAAATAATAATTTATTGGCATTCAGAGTACTAAACTGTCTTCACAATGTACTTTTAATAAAATTTGCTGCCTCATTGATGTTATCAGCCATAATGAGCAAAAAAAATATTTTTTTGCTTGTGAATCTGTGTTACAATGGCTCAGCGGGGAATCTATCAGTAAGCTTTCAAATACCCTTCAGTACCAACAGAAGAAAAGGGCATTGCATGTTGGCCATTAATATCAAAAGGCTGTTTCTGAAATGTATGGATATGTCAGGTCCTCCAGAGAAACAAACTCTTTCTAGCTACTCTATAGTTTAGTAGCTTTATAAAATAGATCATCCCTTAGTACATTAGTTCTGATTAGTTTTAGTAACTTGATGCAGTTCATCTTTTACAAGGTTTATGTGTATGGCTGGTATGTAAAATTTGCTAAGATAGCATATTCTGACCATTTTATGACAGTGTAATGCTTCTCTGCACATCTTTTTCCATGACAAAGCTGTTTTATTCAGACTAAACGGACTGCTTGTTTGAAGATAGAGAACAAGATGACTGAATTCCCCGCTTCTGGAAAAACAAAGTAAGCACATTGACTTGAAAAATGTTCCATTACACCACAAAGAGAAGGCTAGCGCTGTAAAGAGGTACTGTACCCAAGCGGAGCGGCGGCTGCAGATGTCAGGTGTTTGCTCTGCTCGGCTCACAGAAGTCCTCCTCTTTCTCAGATGTTTGTCAAATGTGATGCACAATTAGCATCTTGCAGACTCTGCTGACAGATGGATGCCTAAGGCATTTTTTTGTTACTCTAAATCCACGTTCTAATTCTGAAAAGTTCTCTTATTCTGTGGCCTCTGTTAAGGGGGTTTTCCTGTGAAGTTCACAATATACTCCCAAGTCTTTAAAAATGCCATTTATCTTAATAAAGTGACAGAATTTAGCTGACACCGAGAGACTAGTTATACTAAAATCTGAGAAAATGGTGGAACTATATTTTCTCATAATACATTACCCTCTTTACCTTGCTTTGCCGATAGTTGCTGATCAACTGATAAGCATGGATTGATATATTTGCAGACTTGTCTTCCTTTGGTATTGAATGCTTATTTGACCATTGAAGAAATAATGTCTCTGATGGAGAAGCCACATTAATCTCTCCAGTTTTCAGGCTTCTCTGACCCATGTTGGAGCAGGGTGGACAGAGGGCAGGCAGGGGCGTAAATGCCCTGACCTCCAGATTTAATATGGAAAAAAAACTCAGACGTGGTCATAGTTCCAAACTGGAAGAGTTTGCGCCCATATTTACTAAGAGACCAGAGCCTCTTAGCAAATATGGTTGCTGGGGAAAGTTTGAGACTGGCATTTAAAACACCAGTCTTGGTAAATCCCGACTGCCCCCCCCCCCAATAAATTGAGATTCCCTTTAATGAATAGTAATCTATGTTGCTCCACATAATAATTTAGGCATCCCCAAGTGGAGATATGTGGCATAATAATGTGGCACAGTCTTATTCTGCACCAGATAAATCATGCTGGATGATGTATCTTGAGTAGTTTCGTTTATGTCTGAATTTTCTGGTGCTCAGATAAGACCGTGACCCTTTCACTCAAGGCCATGCCAAAAACAGCTAAAAATAGTATAAAACCCTTTCAGGCAGAGATCACTCAAGAATTCTGGCCTAGGCAGATTGATGATTCTCCCCTATCTTAAAGATACTGGTGTTATGTATTACTAAAATTTAGTACAGGACCGGGGTAGGGAGTGAAAAATGAAAATGCAAAAAATTAAAATGCCTGGTCCTTAAGGGGTTAAACTACTGGCACCCTCATGATGGGTGTGAATTCCCCTTTATAGAATTATCTCTTCTATGTTACACCATGTTATTTTGCTTACAAATATTGCCTCCAAAGTTATGTGGAAATGAGCAGAAATTTTTTGAAAAATTTAAGAAAAATAAAAGAAATTTGACTCCTCCTGCAGCATCTGTTTTAGTCAAAATATGACTCTTCTCTGCATGGGGAGAAGTGGTACCAATAACATAAGTGAAAAGAAAGAAACTCTGTATACAATGGCGCCATGAAATATAAGTACTCTCGGGTCATCCTGGGATATTGCCCTAAGCCTTCAAAAAGCTTATCCCATAGTAATACCGCAGAGATCAGGCCCGGCTTGTCAAGCCAGGAAGCCCACAATTTTTCAAATTTATTCAAAGCTTGTTTAAAGGGAACCTGTCACCAGGAGACCCATTTTTAGCACTCCCCCGGTCCCCACAGAGCATAGTACATACACTGCCAAAGTTTTTGTATAAAAAATAGGTTTTTACAGAAAAAAAGATATGTTATATTGTACCTTTCATTAGCATCTGCTGTGTGACTAGGCAATTGCCAAAAGGGAGGGGCTGGTAAGGAGTAGTCCCCCCACCCTTGGGGAAAAGCTACTCCATGTACATCACTTTGGCAGTGATGTACTATGCTCTGTGGGGACTGGGGGAGTGCTAAAAATGGGTCTCCTGGTGACAGGTTCCCTTTAAAAGCATTAGTTCTACTTTAAGCAAAAACTCTGGAGAGTATAGGTGCTGCTGTCTTTGGTTCTATCATACTTAGAAGCATCAGTGTCATGTTAAAAATAAGAATCTCATTGCATTGGGATTATGGTTTTTTTGATTTACAGATCCATAGATACAGGTAGTTAATGAAATTGGTGAGAACTGGACTTTTCTCTGCAGCTCGCATTTCCAATTATGGGACACATTTACATACCCACCCTGTGAAGTTCCCAAAAGTGCATTGTCCGACGATAATGCACTGTGCCGCGATTCACTAAGATGTGAGCCCGATATCCTGCATGTGTCCCTTCCCCGCTCAGGTCCGACAGAGTCCACCATCTTCTTCCCGGTGTATGTAGGTGCGTTGTTTGCGACACAATTTTAATCTTAAATTCCGCGCTCAGTCCGAATCAGTCAGATCGTCCGAGGGCCCGCCACCCCTCCGATTTATGTAGCATAAAAGCCGAAAATTCCATCGCGAAAGACACAATCCCCTTCTAAATACCTGTCCCAGCGGCGCAAATCCCCAATACCATGAACAGTCCAACAGAAATGCGATCCGCGGACCTTTATGGTAAATAAGCCCCTATGTCTTTAACTGCCTTTATCTCCAGTTCTCACAGAACCACAATTTTGAATGAAGTGACACTCCCCCTGCAGCCTCTGCCCATTTTCACATGATTTTGGAGATTATTTTATGGGTAAATGGGTAAGATATAACATAAAAGAGAGAATTCTAGAAAGACACTTAATACCCTACCTGAGGCGGCTGGTAATTTAAAGGGGTAAAATCTGGTGACAGATTTGCGACGATTTTCCCTCAAGTGCCCCAGGTTTTTGACGCACGCGATGGGATTGTGGCGCACTGGCGCCGGCATGCACGCAACGGAAATCGGTGGGCGTGCCTGCAAGAAAACCTGACGGATTGAACTTCAGTGAACTCCGACGGAATTCAGCGCAGCAGCGACACCTAGTGGACATCGGGTGCACTACCTTAGTGAATCGCCGGAAAACCCAAATCCTCCACTGAGAACGCGCCGCTGAATCGCGACAGGACTGGGTAAGTAAATCTGCCCCAGTGTCTACTTTCTATATAGTATAGTAATAATATCCCAACATTAGATTCAGTGACCCAGATTTGAGGCATATGGTAAATATATGCATAACATATCTATAACAGGGTTTTCACACTTCAGGAAAAATATTTCCCTGCTCTTTAATGTAAAAGAAAGTCCACCCTTTCATGTAATTCGCCTGTTCTCACGCATTCTGCATCTACTGAAATATTTGTTAACTCCTTGACAGAATGTGAGCAGACCCTTTCATCATAACCTCCGTAGATATGAATAGCATAAAACCCAAGTTACCTTCAAAAAGGGTCGCAACGAATACTGGAATTCTCCTTGTATTGCAGTTGTGTCATTGTAAATAAGAGAACGGGTAAGACATTTCCCTCATGTGATCGGAAGGATAGATTTTCCATTACCCAAAAAATCATAGATGGAAAAACACTGCACATTAAGAACCGCTGTATAACACTCTGTTTACCAATTCTAAATCAATAATTGCTGCTATTTATAATATTTTACTGTTAGGGGAGGGTGGTGCCAGTAGTGGTGTATACAGGCGGTCCCCTACTTAAGAACACCCGAGTTACAGACGACCCCTATTTACAAACGGACTTCTGGATTTTGGTAATTTACTGTACTTTAGCCCTAGGCTACAATAAACAGCTATAACAGTTATCAAAGGTTTCTGTAATTAAGTTTTAGTGTTAATCCTGGTTCTTATGACAACCCAACATTTTTAAAATCCAATAGTCATAGAGACCCCCAAATTTTTGCCTGGAGCTACAATAAGGGGTGTACCAAGCCTGTCTGCTGCATACAGTGTACCACCATGTAGTATAAAATGCATACAGCGTACCACCATGTAGTATAAAATGCATATAGTGTACCGCCATGTAGTGTAAAATGCATACAGCATATCGCCATGTAGTATATAATGCATACAGAATATTGCCATTTAGTATAAAATGCATACAGAGTACTGGCATGTAGTATAAAATGCATACAGCGTACCGCCATGTAATATAAAATGCATACAGTGTACCACCATGTAGTATAAAATGCATACAGACTACTGCCATAAAGTATAAAATTCATACAGTGTACCGCCATGTAGTATAAAATGCATACAGCATACTGCCATGTAGTATAAGATAGATACAGCGTGCCGCCATGAAGTATAGAATAGATACAGAGTACCGCAATGTAGTATAAAATGCATACAGCGTGACGCCATGTAGCATAAACTGCATACAGTGTACCACTGTGTAGTATAAAATGCATACAGCGTGACGCCATGTAGAATAAAATGCATACAGCGTACCACCATGTAGAATAAAATGCATACAGCCTGCCACCATGTAGAATAAGATAGATACAGCGTACCACCAAGTAGTATAAAATGCATACAGCGTACCGCCATGTAGTATAAAATGCATACAGTGTACCGCCATGTAGTATAAAATGCATACAGAGTACCACCATGTAGTATAAAATGCATACAGAGTACCGCCATGTAGTATAAAATGCATACAGCCTGCCACCATGTAGAATAAAATGCATACAGGGTACCCCCATGTAGAATAAAATGCATACAGCGTGCCGCCACGTAGTACAAAATAGAAGTCCTGATAAATTTTACAAATACAACATATACATACAGCATATATACACATATACAAACAGAAGATACAGCATATACACACACTGCACATACATATAGCAAATATACACACATATACATTATATATATATATATACACACACATATTCATATATACACACGCACGCATATACACATATACACAGACAAGCATATACACCTACAAACACAAATATACATTTATACACACACATATACACATATACACACACACACGCATATACATTTATACACACAAACGCATATACACACACAAGCATATACACATATACACACACACATACATATATATACACACACACATACATATATACACACATACATATATATATATATATATATATATATATATATATGCAAAGATAAAATACCATTACCTTTCTTTTATGGTCTTGGGGTCTTGGTAAGTTTGCTGCCTTGTCCAGCGGTGGCGATTTCAGGCCGGGAGCGAGGTTTGGGGGAGTCGGGACCGCGGGAGCGGGGGAAGGGGGGGGTCGGAGCAGGTAGCCGGGATCCAGCAGCCCAGCAGCGAGGGTTGGGGAGGGAGAGCCGGGACCGCGGGAGCAGGGGGTCAAAGCCAGGAGCCAGCAGCCCAGCAGCGAGGGTTTGGGGGGTTGAGAGCCGGGACCGCGGGAGGGGGATCGAAGCCGGGAGCTTAGTTTGGGGGGAGTGGAGCCGGTACCGCGGGAGCGGGGTCGGAGCCGGGAGCTTGTGTTGGGGGAATTGGAGCCGGGACAGCGGGAGCAGGGTCGGAGCCGGGAGCTTGTGTTGGGGGAATTGGAGCCGGGACCGCGGGAGCAGGGTCGGAACTTGGAGCTTGGGCTGGGGGGAGTGCAAAATATGGATACTCTTAACTTTAGTATTATATTGACAATAGGCTTATTAGGATTTGGAGTGCTTTGTTAGTTCCTGCATATCATGACTATGATCAGGCCCAGGGGTGGGTTAAAACGGGATGCGCCCTGGGCTATTTGGATATTTTAACCCCTACACGTCTGGAATTCACTTTTGACATATGGTACAATAATCAAGTTTCTTAACTTCACCTGCTTTCAATATGCAGTTTCAGGACCTTTGGAGGACTTACAAAGGTCCCGAAATGACTCTTGTGCACATGTGTATTGAGAGCAGTAACAGATGTACGAGGATTTCATGGATGAAGGCCCTTCTCATTATAACAATTCTTGAGTAGGCCTGGGCCCTGGGCTATTGCCCAAACTGCCTATTTTATAATCTACTACTGACCAAGCCTAGGAGCATAGTTAATTTTACTATGTTCTAAGGGAATAATATTGGGACCACTTGCCAACAGTAGGACACTGTTATACTATGTTGGAGATTATGTTACTGCATAGAAGCCAATGTACTATGGTAGGGACTAGTGCAGCATTATACTGTGCTGAAGATACAAGGTAGCATTATAAATGGAGGATATTAGAGGGAATATTACTGTTTTGGGACACAATGGAACTCTACAAGATTAAGCAGGGTTTTTTTCCCCCCTTTATAATGTGTCGTTTTTTTTAACATTAGTCAACGTAGGACTAACTTAGTCAAAAGTTTGCTATGGGGCCCAGTCTTTCTTAGTTATGCCCAGGTTATTAACTGTTTTGTTTCTGCTGGTTTTAACTTGTTCCTACATTTATATGAATTTCTTTAGATTTCGGTGACCTGTTTTGCTACCTGTCTTGTTAGTTCTGGTTTTACCTGTTCATTGATCTTTATGACTTTGTAGATTGTGACCAGTTTTGTCCTGATTGTAGACTGATGCTTTTTCCTTAAACATCTAGTCCTACATATGTTGTGACATTTTGTGTGTGTGCCTGTATTACCACCTTCTTTCTTTCCTTGTCCCACTTGGGTTAGCCACCATTGGGACTACTCCAAGGTGAAGCAGCTAGTTTGCCGTCTGTAGGCAAAGTCTAGATGCAAAGGATCACTTGGATGCACCTATGCACTGCAGACTCACAGGCTGTGACAGTGTGCAAGGAGCCCTTCCCCGTTCTGAACTAGAACTTCCTTTGCTGCAATGAGATTACATCAGGCAGAAGGAGGAGGAGAGGGCAGGGTGTGACATGGGTAGCAGCCAGTGAATCTTCAGCATGGAGCAGCTCTGGAAACATCTCCAGTAGCCTTTCAGGCTCATTAGCATAATTTTCAAAGTTCATTTTAGAAGGAAGGAGGCCATAATTAACAAATAAAAGTTTTACCACAGTCACAGTGCCTGGATCTATGAGAAAGTGTCGATGGTTTATCCATGCTTCATTTTGATGGTAGATTTCCTTTAAATTATATATGAAACAATTGGACAATGTAATCAGTTTCCACATTTCTGTTCCATATCTCTGTTCCCTTGTTACTCTCATTTTGCTTACACAAAATGAACCTTCACCCCCATATTTGTTTTCCTTTGCACACTAGTTGCACTAGCACTGTGCTCTCATTGTCCAGTGATACTGCTCTCCGTTTTTACAGCAAGTGCTGAATATACCTGGTTTTCAAGAGAAACAAACTGTGAGACCCAAAATGTGTTTAACTAAAAATCCTTCCAGCGTTTTATTACAATCTGCACTGAACGACCTTACAGCATCACGGTAGCCATAAAGCCATTACACAATCCACATTCCATCTCTTATCCAAGTGCAGAGCCAGCTGGTGTGAGATGGTGCAGGATCCAGGGGAGGGCATTGGATTATTATTTTATTATTCAGAACATGGAAATTATGATTTAGCTAGCCATTGGGGGTCATTCATCTTTATTTTTCTTCCAGTTTTTTCAAGAAATTTTTTTGGCCCATTGCAATTTTTGCGCCTTTTTGGGGACATTATGAAATGTCCCCCGGGGCGTTTGTTTTTCGTCAGTGAGACACATTTATCTTCTATTCCAGATGTACTCGCAATGACATTTATCATTTCAAACTGTCTAATATTTGCACCATTTTTTGGCACAAACTTTTAAAATGGAAAGAAATGGCTTGCAACATTTTTGCAACATTTGTAACAAATGTCTCAAAAAGAAATCTGAAAATATAAACCCATTTAACACAAGAAAAAAGTGAGATTGATAGATTACCAAAGAAGCAGACAGAAAAAAGAAGAGATAAGATAAATGACCCCCATTGTCTCTCTCAGTATTACACAACTCTTGTAACCTCACATTTAATATTTAGACCCTATTGGTGTGGGGGTGGCATTAACATAAAACTTCAAATTACGTTCTATGAGTAAGTGCCCCTGGTTTATCATGCTTAATTTCCATGGTAGATTTTCTTCAAATATCTTAAAACATAATAAAACCTATATAAATTTGGTATCTTCGTAATCCCACTGGACCAAATAATAAATGGGAGATATCCTTTGGAGAGCATAGTGAAAGTTATAAAACATTTCACAAAAAGTCCATAAAGTGGTGTTAATAAAGGGTATTTTTTGGTAAAATTTACTGCATTTGATTTTTTTTTACAGCTTCCAAGTTCATTATATGAAATATTAAATGCTGATACCAGGAAGTTATGCAGAAAACAATCCCTCATTAAATTGTTCTGTAAATTGAAAAATGAAAACTTGATGGCTTTTGAATGGGGGCAGGCAAAAAAGTGAAAAAAAAAGTGTATGATAACCAAATTATACACAAAGACAGGCTTCAACATGGTGTATTTTGGAAGGGGGGCCCTGGTACATAATTTGCACAGGGGTCCTGGTATGAGACAATCCACCTCTCATAGATATATTATAAGGCAGCTTTGCACTCTTACTAATCCTTCAGTTTTGTGGCACAATCAAGAGATTATCCTATACATCGTTAGTAGCTAAAAATATTAGTCTTCCAGGGTTTGTCAGTGTTCTCAATGTAAAACTATGGCTGGATGCTGTAGCGTGACAGCATCTATAGATGAAAGACTCCATCGGAATAAAAGTCAACCTAAAGAAAAGCAATTTTTCACCTCCATGTCAGATGGTTCTACCCTCCATGTTCTACTTTTGAAGTTGACTTCAAAGTTCAATTGTGGAATGAAAGACTCGGCCCCGGGATCAACCTCTGCAAATATTACAAGCACCAGTGAGACCTCTGGAGCAGTGAAATAAACGGACAAAGGCACAAGTGTAGCCCAGGTCATTACCTATTATTCACAGCAATATCTATAGGGGATGCTGAGGTAACAGCCTTAGTTCCATGGAAGAAAAATGATAAATGGCATGTGAAAGCCTTGTTACAGATTTTCTTTTGGGACCCCAAGTTTTTTGTTAAAATAAATTGAAAGCTTTGACTGATCCAATAGCATATTATCTTTACTGTATATATTGTATTGGTTGCCCCTTTAAATACAAATCACTGGTCCGGCAGTGCAGTAGGGGATTATAATATAGACGGTTTTGGCGGTAGCCCAGGGCCCAAGACTTTTAGGAAGGCCATGACCATCCAAACCACCTGCTGATACTGATATTCATACAGCACAGGGCCCATGACAGTCTTAATGCACCCCTGCAGCAGTGTATGATGTTCCCCCGCCTTTCCTTCATGCCGGACATATATGGAGGCTTTAACCTCCTAATGTAAATGATGGGTGGAACATCCCCCACCGGGGCCTAGCCTTTTCTTGGGGCCTGGAGACAGCTGGGGCCCACAGTACCTGAGTGGCTGGCGGTTGCGGCCTAGGCACGCTATTGTCACCGTGCTTGGTATGGGGACCGGAGGGCTGTCCTACAGCCAGGCAGGTCTCCAGCAGGGTGGTGTTGGCAAGAAATGATGAGAGAGAGGCTGCTATAGCGGTTCTCCCTGAGGCAACCCTTTGGGGTCTGGAGTATGAGTCCCTGTGTAGTGGATAGGGTGCCCGTGATGATGACAACCATAGTAGCAGGGACCAGACGGAGGCAGACGTTGAACAAAAATAACTTACAGTTCTTTATTGGAACCGACAGGAACAGTAGCAACGTGCCTTGACAACTGGTAGAATGCTGGAGATGCAGTTGGAGGGAGCCACAGGAGTAGATCACCAGCCTGGATGCAAAGGGCAGGCTGGGAGGTAGCTGTGTCCTAGTAGGATGCTTCAGCTTGTCCTGGGTTGCTTCAGATATCACCCTTGAAGGTAGGATGATACCCCTTTCCTCTCACTGACTAACTCTTCACTCTACTCAGGCAGGGAGCTGAGCTCTCCTGCTCTGGTCTGGTATACTGGCTTGCTTAGCTGTACAGGACTCTTCTGAGTCTCTAATCCACTAACTCTGGCTTCTTCTGAACTCTAGAACTTTCCTGACCAGGGGTTTTATTACTCCCATTGGTCAGGTGGTGGTTACTCCTCCAATTGCATCCCAGCTTACAGATACAAGGTATAACACATGTGATTGGTTGATGGAATTGCATCACATAAAACAATTAACTCCTGCCTTACCAGGCAGACTCTACCGCTGCAGTGTTCCCCTGTGTTATGTAGTGACCTGCTGTGGGGTTCATCAGACCCTACACAGGCTGCAAGCTACATGGTGGGACGTATTCGCAACAACCCCACTGCCTTGCATCGGCAGGGGTTTTGCATGGGCATCAGCGTCCATTAGCAATTCTACACCAGGCCCTACCAGGCCTGAATGTGCGCAGGCTATAGCTAGTGCACAGGTTTTAGGATGGGAGCAACCCACACTGACCCGCTAAGCTGTCACTGCTCAATTCTAGAGTTTGGGGCACATTTATCTTTAGGCAGGATCCAGGGTTAGGAGCTTAATGCAGCAGTGAACAGTCATTCTACTGCCTGGGGCAAAGATGCCTCCTGTGCAGGCCCCTCTCCTTGTGTTTCCCACCTCTCTCCTCACAGTTATTTTAAAGAAAGAAGATTGAAATAACCACAATGATTTATTCCATCTCCCCTCATGAATTTATGTAGCTGATGACAATCTGAGGGGAGATTCACACAGACAAACTTGGAGAGGAGTCTTCTGCTTCAAAGGGGTTTTCCCAGGAAACAAGTTAGGCCCTATACCCACAATAGGGCCTAACTTGCTGATCAATGGGGGTCTCAGATCACAAGAACAGGGGTTTGATGGGGTCCAAGGTAACTCTGTCGAACCCCTCATCACTCGCGGAGCAGAAGGCCGCGCATGTCTGTTCTGCACCATTCATCTTTATGGAGCTGATAGAGAGTGTCTGCTGTTCCCTAATCCACAGTGGGATATATTATTCTACATAATTGGGATGTATTAAAAGCAGATTTAAGGTAGTAAAAACTAGAAAACTAAGGCAATTCATAGGATATGCTTACTAACTGGACATCAGTTATACATTGTAGTCTAATAATAAAAACGAAACAATAATAGCCCAAATTCCTCTTTAATGTAGTCTGATTTCATATTTGTGGTTCCGCTTCCAGAATTCCTTTTATTTGGCCTCCTACTAACCCATCTACAGAAATTCTCAATGTGGCTATAAAACTGCAAAAATATCCAACAGAGACCTCAATAAAGGTTATTTTATATGAGGTGAGACGTTTACATGCAATAAATATATTCTCGTCTACAATAAAATGGCAGTTGTGAATGCAGTTGAGGTCTTTGATGGTTGACCTGAGACTTTACTGTAACACAACCACAAATCCTGTAAACATAGGACTTAGAAAATGGAATCTTGGCCTTCAAGACCAGAAAGACATGCCATGTAGTTATTTTTAGACATTTACAGTGGAGTGTAATTTATACCTGGTAAAAGACTTCATGACTAATTGGCAATATGTAGTTCTTCAGCCACAAGCAATGATGTCCCCGGGCCAACTTCTCCAAACACCTTTCAATGAATCTGCATTCAAGTGGTAACTTGTATTGGATTTAGATGACGTTTGTACAGCCACAGCTAAGGTGGTGGTTTGGGATGGGTCTATGTGGTTTTATCCACCACGTCCCAGTGTAAATTTTTGCACCCTCAAAGTCCATTAGAGGTTTGAATGTTGAGTGTGTCTAGACAGAAAGTGAGGATTTCATGGGTTTGTTTTAGAATAGTGTATAAAATGAGTTCTGATCATTCATTCAAAACTGTTAGCCACACATATGGTGGAGTCTGAGGAGTATGGAAATGGTTTGGTTTAAGAGTAATGTTATATATTTTTAGAACACAGAGAGCTTACGTTTTTATTAAAATTATATTTATTTTTTTAGAAACCTACATACAAGAGAATGACCCAAAATGGGGCTCCTTCTTGGTGTTACATTTGGAGCTCCTTTTTATTGTTGTCTAGAATAGGTTGCTTCTTCCCATGAAGGAATTGTGATGGGACGCCCTCTCTATATTATAGGTTACAGGCATATAATGCAACCTCATCCTATGATGTTACCCTATCTATATTTGCTCTTGTATCATTATTTATCACAGAAATGTTTCAAGTCCTCTATAAGTCACAGTCCATTGTCTGATTTGCAGAAGTAAGCTGAGTTCTGCTGCATCTAAATAACACATACAGGCAGTCCCCGGGTTACATACAAGATAGGGTCTGTAGGTTTGTTCTTAAGTTGAGTTTGTATGCAAGTCGGAACTGTATATTTTATCATTGTAATTCCAGCCTGAACTTTTTTGGTCTCTGGGACAATTGGATTTTAAAAATGTTGGATTGTCATAAGAACCAGGATTAACACTAAAGCTTCATTACAGACACCTGTGATAACTGTTACAGCTGATCATTGTAGCCTAGGACTAAAGTACAATAAATTACCAATATCCAGTGGCCCGTTTGTAACTAGGGGTCGTATGTAAGTCCAGTGTTCTTAAGTAGGGGACCGCCTGTATTTAACTTCATGTTATTGTTATTAATACTTTTAAATGAAATATTTGGGAACCTGTCATAGACCCAAAAAAAGCAGTCACTTCAAGTAGAATGACGCTCCTGCCTGGTGCTGTGTGCCCGTCTGGGTCAGGTCTTTATGTGTTTGTTTTTATGGTTTCCCTTTTGTTGTATCTCTCGAATAATCATATTTTATTGAAGTCACTTTTTGGCTGTCAGTGCTTCTACCTCTATACAGATGCTGTGTGCTTTGGCAGACATTCCGGTCTGGACTGCTGCACTGCAGGATATTACACCTGGCGGAAACACAAAGTCTACCAGTTCTTGGAATTCGGAGTGACTGGGAGAAGGCTGATTAGGTGGACCTTCAGCATGCACCAAATAACAATGTACTGGAAATCTGCAGCAGCTCACTTTACAGTCAAAATCCCTGGCTCTGAGCAAAGTAGAACATCTGGATCAACATTAACGCTGTCCCTGCCAGCGGCAGGGGTGTAGTTAAAGTAGGTGAAAAGGTAGACGTCGTCTGCATCTGGTGACTATGGCGACATAAAGGACTGTATTAATAATAGCACGTGGGTGAGCACATTACAGATTTTGCCTTCTTTAAGTTAAACATTAAGAATTAACATTTTTATTAATTTTTTAAAAATATTAGTCTTTAAATGGTGATTGAAGGTATACAATAGGCCATCAATTATGATGGTGTGATTGAATGTATGATTGTGGTGCCTCCCTCATACAAAAGTGATAGTGATAGTGATAGTTGACTTTGAGTAACTTTCTCTTATCTGGTGCTCAGCCGCAGTGACCTTGGGGTTCTTCTTTACCTTTCTCTCCAAGGCTCTTTTCCCACGAATGTTTTGTTTGACTGGATGGTCAAGTTGTGGTCGTGCCAAACTTCATCCATTTAAGGATTATGGAGGCCACTGTGCTCTTAGGAACCTTGAGTGATGCAGAAATTCTTTTTTAAAATGAAAAGTTTAGATCATGCTAGGAATAGAATAATTGCTATTGTTATAAAATAAGGGAAATAAGGCTTAGGGTTTTAGTAGGAGCCTACCATCAGATCTTCCTTAATAAGTAGATTCTTGATGGTTGGTTTCCTTTAAGGAGTAGTATGTCTTCTATTTCAATTACCTCAAATATTCACAATATTCATTTTATTTTGAACAAAAAAATACATAAATGCTATAGAAAATTAATGAATACAGCAGTTAAAAGGAATGAAATATGAGTCTATGAACTGTAAATAGTGTGCGCCAGAAAAAAGATTGCTTACAGGCAATATTTGCCCAGTCATGATCCTGACCACAGTTAAATCCAATGGGGATCACATCATGTTGGACTTTCCAAATGAAAATTTCTCTCAATCATTTTTGTTGGTCAAGGAGGGCTTACAGATTCCAAAATCAATCCATTATATTCTAATGTGAACTATCCATTACCTCCGCCAAGACAGCCTCAGGTCTTTTAGCTTAAAAACTGGCTTGAGGACTATTATTTGGCTTGTCAAGGTATCATATATTTAGTGAACTTTATTTGAGCTACTGTCATTTTTTTAAGATATCTGCAGATGTGATTTGTTGTCCTGGACACAGGACAAGAGCGCTTCTGGTAAACTGTTGGATTTTGTTTCTTTCAAAAAAAAATGTGAGGATCCCCTATCCCACAAAAAAATATATTAATGTCCTTTTCACTAAAAATTCTGTAAAATTTTTGAGCCTGGGGCGGTCTGATCAGCCAAGGCTTCTTTCACGTATTTACAAATCCTTCTGTTTCCATTTAGGGTTTATTTGGATATTTACAATGATCTTAGGGTCATTTAAGGGGAAACACAATCGTCATATAAAAAAAAAAAAGTTGAAAGCCGTACAACAAAGGATTTAACTTCATTCTGGTGGAATATTACTGAATTTCTAATGAATCCCAGTCTGCTCTCTAGACTCTGGGGTTACTACAGCAGCAGAAGCGTGCTCTGGATGTGTGTGTGTACAGAAGTGTGTGCTACTGTTTGCTAACACTACGTGAGCACTAAATCACCCACCCCATCTCCTCTCCAAATCCAAGACATTCCCCAGGGGGAAGAGTTAAGATGCAGATTCACTTGCAGATGCCATCAAAGACTTGTAGGATTTGCCCCAGTTACAGTTCTTTGCTTCTAGTGGATGAGCAGGTTACTTGTTAAGGTCAATCCTCCAGTTTTTCTGCTATCATTCCTCAGCTGTTCCTGACTTGCAGACTCAGGTATGTACATGACTCTGCTGTAGTGCTCTCGTCTACAGCTCTTAATATCGTAAAAATCTATACCTATGCCACAATATAATGATTCTTTTACCTTTAACACCCTGGGGTTTTTTTGTAACAAAAAATGTAACTAACCTGTAAAATATTTATAAAAAAATAAAATTTATATTGTTATTTTTTTTCAATTGTACTCTTTTAGTTAAACATGTAACAATTTATTCTGAAATCTTGTTCATGCTATGATATGATTTAATCATGCTGTTCCTTTTCAATTTTCTCTTTTACTATGTACTCGGTGAAAAAAATGGCAAATAGTAAATAAGTTATTATAAATGTAATCATTGTATGTTAATGCAAAGTGATCTATATAGCATTGTAGAAACATTTTGCATTTCATACCCTTTATACTAAATGTTAAATTATTAATAACAAGAATACATTATTGAATGAACATCATAATATTACAAAAACAACTGCTTTACTACAGTTTCTAATAATAATAATTGTATCTACATCATTATTAATCAGTCATATTCTTGCTGTTACTAGGACATCAGTATTATTATACAATTATTATAGAAGTAATAGTAATACAATATTAACAAAGTTATACTAAAAACAAAAATAATAAAATATGTAATAATAAAGACATAACAGCATTTAGATTTCATAAGAAGGGCGGCAACATACAATATTTATGTACAAAAAATATATATATATTCATGTCTGTAAAAATATTTTGTTACATGGAGATTTATGGAGCACTCCTGTTGTATACACTAGATGGCTAACATTTATTATACAGTTTATACCAGTCTTTGTCACATAAGGAGACATCATAACTGTAAATGGCACATAGTACCGTAGGTGGGTAATAGATTATAGATTTTACACTGGGGTTCAAGACCTTGAAAAAAATCTTTGTATGTACAGTAGGTATGTGATGGTGCTTCATAAGTGAAGAACTAAGTATAAGCACCAAGATTCACTATATAGAGTAACACATTTCTTATTTCTAGGAAAGGCTCCTGGAAGGAGAGAAGTGAGGACTGATCAGTAGCTGACACATCCTGCAGAGCACAGACATGACATTGATCCACATCCATCCCTTCCTCCCTGGCTTGCTCCTGTGGATTATACAGCTCTCCAGTTCTTTTGTGCTGGCCAGTGCTACTGAACTCTTGCATCCTTCCAACAGCACTGATGCTGACCTCATGTTTGGCATTGGGATTCCTAGAAACAGGAGGAAACGTTACATATCTCCCAGAGACATGAGCTCCTTGTTGGACTATCATAACCAGGTTCGCTCTAAAGTCTTCCCTCCAGCTTCTAATATGGAATACATGGTAAGTGTAGAGTCCTAGAAAGGATCTTCCAATTTAGTCATCCTGATGCTGTCATTTTAAAAAAGTTGTGCTACATCTTTAATATTTTATAAATTCGGTCTATGGTAAATGGTTCTTAAGTATATTCCTGCAATTGTCAGGGACTAAAAATAAATTTCCCTTTTTTAAGAGTTGGTGCCACCTTTCCCCATGGACTGTGTTTGGTATAGCAGCTCAATCCAATAATAAACTAAGGCTATAGATAAAAGCTATAGAGCAGGGTCATTTGTCCGCCATAACAAACATAACACATAGATGATCTACTGTCTATACAGGACTGAACACCTCAGATATGCTGTCACTCGTCTATCCTCTAGGTGGCAATGTACTGTAACAGTCATAGACATAACATTGCAACTTTGTAGATTTATGTATATAAAATATATCTGTTGCATAATACAAAGATCATTTGGGCTACATTCACACTATTGTGTGCCCGCCGCCCTGCGCGCATGGGAGAGGTGGAGGAGGTATTACAAGAAAAGAAACGTTTCGGTGTGGCATGCACCTTTTCTTAAGCCGCACACCACACCGAAACGTCGATTGTCTTGGAATAAATCACACCCTACTTTTACACCAACTATCTGCTTTATTTTTGTTGGATATGCATGTAAGTCGTGCACCTGGACTTTGAAGCTTTGTTTTTCACCCCCCACATTGGGGATTATTCACACTGTGCTGCAAAAAGAATTTTTTTCTCTTCTCATAGAAAATAGTAGCTGCACGGCTGTGGATACGGCCAAAGATAGCACAGGCTCTATCTTTTTGTGGCTACAGCTCGGAATGGTGAGCTAGATGGCTATGGCATCTATGTCAGACATATGTATGAGCCGCAAGCTTGAGGCAGTACATACATCCCCCCAATGGTCGCGTGAATGAGCCTTTAAAAGTACTTTTATTCACTGACAGCAAGTGAAAATAGTTTAAAATAGAAGTAAAGCCCCCATATTAGCTTCCATGGGATACATCAATAATATCACATTAGTAGAAGTCAGACACCACATTGACCTCCATCAATCAGCTGATTCTGCCAACCTCAAGGCTGGTATCCGCAAGATTGAAGGGTTGAAGCATTGGACCCCACCATCCTCCTATGGATAGGTCATCACTATCAAGAAGATGCTAAATCCCTTTAAGTTGTTAGTAGATAGGGGCAAATGAATCTGTTTAAGATGAAAAAAATTGTCTTAATTTACACCAAAAAAAACCCAAACATTACTTTTATCAAGGGTTTTGGACAGTTTTTACACACTTTTAAAACTAATACAACCAAGGGCACTTATTTTATTCTGATAAAAACTAGAGTAAGTTAGATTTCTCATTCAGCTTCAAACACTTCTAATCAATCTGGTGCAATTTAAGAGTTTGCACAATTTTAATAAATGTGCCCCACTGCATTTTTTCCAAAAACTTTTTTGGGTTTTGTCAGGAATAGCATCTTCAAATAAATTAGCCTAAGCAACAACCAAGGACAAGGTTGGCACTGTATCTGAAGAAAGCAGAACTATTTTTTTTTTACTTTTTCTGGACAGCCACTTCAAATATGTTCCAAAGCAAAACCTGCTCTGAATTTTGAAGTCAGTCAAGACCTTACTCTATGGAAGCATTGACTTTCTGGTTTACACAGGTGTTACCCTTCCGTCTTATAATCTGTCTATGAAAGGTCTTTTTGGTCATTCTGCAATTCACATTTCAATTGATTGGACAGTTACACAGAATTATTTTTTTCAGTCTGATTTATGTTACATTTAAAGTACAACTGTAAAGTATAAAAACTTTTGCCTAACTCTGCACTAAGCAGAAAAAAAGGAATTCTCTAATTTACTCTCATTAGCTATCTGCAGCTATTTATCAGATATCAGAGCTTTTACCTTGCCCCCCAGGCTAATCTCCATTTGTCAAGCTTTTTGGTTGCCATGGTAAACCGTATAGTACAGCTAGAGACGACAGGAGGCTTGTTGAGAAAGGCTGTAGGACCTGTAGTGATGTCACAAGCATGTGACTCATCCCATGCTACAGGTCGTCCAAATACAAACAAGCTATCCCACATCATTTAAAAGAACTTAAAGGGGTTTTTTGCCTATGAAAGAAAAATCTCAAATGTCAATCCCCTAGTGATGTTTACACAATAAAGGTCAGTTTTAACCCTTTACTTTACAATTTTACTCAGCTTTATTGCTGTGTTAGCTCCTGTCACTCAGTGATGGTCAGTGTAAAATTCCAGAGTGTGGGTTTGGACTCTCTATGCAAACACTCCATGATCCATCTGTGTGGTGACAATATAGATATAATTGTACAGGTTTAGACACATAGAAAGAGAGATGAGACAGATCAGAGATGAGAGAGAATGAGATCCATGAAATGCATATAACACATGACTTTCTCCCCTCTGCTATCACACCCATTACATACTGTCAGTTTCACTATATATCTCCCTCCCTCTGCCCTGGATAAAGAAATTATCTGCCTGTAGCTTGCAGCATTACACTCCTCAGACTATGTGGCCTGCTGGCAGGAAGTCAGTGTCTGTGTCAGCGTGAGAGCTCCATCCTGGAATGCAGGGGGGAGGGTCCCCTGCAGTGAGTAGAGGGAGAGAGAAGCTTCATAAAGCCTCCAGCAAGATGGCTGCAGACCCTTAAGTTAGAAGATACAAGGTCAGAAACCAGGGGAAACTGAAATTGTGTACACAAGGTTGGAATTATATCTGTGAAATGCTGTATTTTTGTTAATAACATTGAATTGTAGAATGTGTTATTTTTTTATCCTGAGTACATTTAAGAAACTTGTCTTCGTGGGAATACCCCTTTAATGTGATGGCAAAGGACCTTCAGTGATGTCAGAAGCATGTGATGATAATCGGCCAATTATAAACTTGCTCTCCTGGTTTGGCTTCATTGCGTTGAGCTGATGTCACAACCTTGAAGTGCCCAACCACATCAGGAATAGCTGAATCTGAAGCTAATGTTAAATTTACCAGATATATCTCAGGGTAGAAGAAGCCAGCAGCATTATACAGGTATCATTTGAGATGTTATCAAATACTATCTCCAGCTGTGCTACAACTTTACAGTTACTCTTAAACAAAACTGAGTCTGTGAAATGTTGACTTGTTCATTTGCTTGCCTACTGTTGGGTCTTGGGCTTGCCAACTTTCTGTTGGAAAGTGTGAAAGTGTCAATTATTGAGTGTCCAAATGTCAAGATGTCTCTGAATACCAAAGTATAAAGATGAGGACATGAATTACATGCTATAAGGTCTAACTTGTAATCCTTTGGGGACATATTGTACGGATAATGGGTATTAATGGAGAACACAGTTAATAGTGTTTAGGAGACCTGACCCTTAATGATGTCATCGGGAGCAACGAGCCTTCCCAAAATGGTGGGGCTGTGGCATATTAGTACAAGCGTGCACGCCCCCTACAGTAATTTAAATGTTGCTGGCGACTGCATTGATTGCAAGCATTGATTGCAAGTGTTACTGGTGGTGGTCCGGGTTCAGTACTTTGACATTATTTTTAAAATTAGGATTCATTTGTACGTGCCAAACCTGAATTTTAGTGACTCTGCTCATAACATCAGTGGTTAATTGTGTATGTTGTGTGAGCGAAAACCTGTGAACTATTATCCTGCCACTTTATAAAACCTAATTTCACTTTTGCAGAGCAGAATGAAGATCTAATGTATCTTCACCAAAAATTATCAGCCTAGGTCATAATTTGTGCATAAGGGTTAAATAGCCAAGATCCAAGATTAGGATACATTGGATTCTATTGGTTTGATAGATATGAGGTGTATCATTTTTCATCAGACCAAAGGGCCCATAGTAAGTAATAATTATTAGAAGGATCAATCAATCAAGTGGTTCTTCCACGCTTCCTATCATCCAGAGTGGGGAGCTATTAATCCTTGAATTATGGCTATCCATCAAACTTATGGCTGTAATATATTAGAGGGGAAGAGCAGATAAGACTGACTTTTCTCTGTAAACTTACACTGTCCGGGGAGGGGGATTGCAGCAACGCCCACATTGGCTCCTACAGGACAGTATGTGTTATGGACTAATATTTGTGCTAATTCATTTTCTTTATTAAGGTGTGGGATGAACGACTAGCAAAGTCTGCAGAGTCCTGGGCCAATCAGTGCAAATGGGATCATGGACCTAACCAGCTCATGCGCTATGTGGGTCAGAACCTCTCCATCCATTCCGGAAGGTAATTCATTTGGCATAATTGATTCATAATGATAAATATGGGAGTTATTTTTGTCCCAATCAAATAGCTCGGCAGTTTAAATCCAAGGTAGCCCAAATCAAAATTGGTGTGCCATTTTTAGTATGGTACCAGCACCAATTTATGTGTCCTTAAACGGGTATTCTCATCTGGGCATTCACATTTCATTTAATCCATTTGCCATATAATTTCTTTAAGTGGATGTTATTAAAAATATGTATGTCCCTGTGTGAAAATAATTTTCCATAAATGTAGTCATATGGTCCCTTAGAAATGAGATTATTCATTTTGGATACGACCACCTCTGCTGAAGTGATTGCACAAAGAAACAAATAGTTCTTGCATATAAAATGTCCAGGAGTTACTGCATGCCCCACAGCCGTCCTGTGGTAATGATCCCTGAATTCAGGTGGTCAGGCAGAGCTAAATAGTGCATATATGGCCACTGCTGCCAGGATTCCGGGGTGGTCACAACCAAAGAAGCTATCTTGTTTCTATGGGACAACATGGCTACATTTATGGGAAATTATCTTCACACAGGTATGTTTTTTTTTAATGACATACAATTAAAGAAATGTTTGTGTATGACAGATGAATTGAATTCAATTAAATGTGAATACCCAGATGGCAATACCCTTTTAAGAACTTTTGAAGCACCAGGTATCAAATGCAAGTGTTATAAATAAATTACAATAGGAAATAAACCAATGCACTGTAATGGTTGTGTCACTTAGGTAGTAATAGACATATAAATGGTCACCCTGAATACAAGGTTAACCAACAACTGATACTATTTATAGGCCCCGAGAAAAACATGCAGGTAATAATAGTTTACTTCCCTCTAAAAATGATGGTGTTGTTCATTGATATCTATGAAATGGGAAGTGTCCTGATTTGCAATTGCTGCCACCATATTAAATCCCTTTTTCCTAAACCACGCCCATTATCCCACCCCAAACCAACCACAGTATAATAATGACCTTAATGGCCCCCACATAGTATAATACCCCCTTCCTGTGGCCAACCCCCCTAAGAACCCATATAATACCCCCTAATGAAACTTACTATATAATGCTTTCTTAATTTTATCCTCCCTTTACATTTGTTCCTGCACTTATATTTATCTTTCCCTTCACTTATATAGAATACTTTCTGTACTCCTAACCCCCTCCGCATATTGTGACCATCTCTTCCTCCCCTTCCAAATTTTTCCCCTTCCCTCAATTCCCTTCATATTGTAGCCTCCTGTCCTCCATTACCTTCATATTGTGGCCTCTGTCCTCCACCTTCTCTCATATTGTGGCCTCTGTCCTCCACTTTCTTTCATATTGTGGCCTCTGTCCTCCACTCTCCCTCATATTGGGGCCCCTCTCCCCTCCTAAGTATTAAAAAAAAAACTTAAAGGGAACCTACCACCCCGATTATACCTATAAAGGTAGAAGGGGTGGTAGGTGGACGGATGGGACGTGAGGATAGCCCTTTTTTGGGCTAATCCTCACGTCCCGGGTGTCTTTTAGAAAACTTTATTGTAGCTATATGCTAATTTTTTTATGCGGCTACTGGGGCGTGGAGTAGCCGGACATGAGGCTACTAGTCGCAGCTACTCCACGCCCCAGTAGCCACGTTACTCCGCCTACCAGATAATCTTCGGCGCGCAGCCTCTGGTAGCTGCGCTCCCTCTTCCGAGTCCCCCATCAACTGCGAATGCGCAGTAGTTCTGGCCCCGGAGCCGCACCCGCGCAGCCGAAGAACGCATGCGCAGAATGCAGGGGAACCGGACGAGGGCGCGCAGTAATGTGGCGGAGGCGGAGTAAAGTGGCTACTGGGGCGTGGAGTAGCCGCGACTAGTAGCCTCATGTCAGGCTACTCCACGCCCCAGTAGCCGCATAAAAAAATTGGCATATAGCTAGAATAAAGTTTTCTAAAAGACACCCGGGACGTGAGGATTAGCCCAAAAAAGGGCTATCCCCACGTCCCATCCATCCACCTACCACCCCTTCTACCTTTATAGGTAGAATCGGGGTGGTAGGTGCCCTTTAACTTACCTTTCCATCAGGGGTGTTGCTAGGGTGGTAAAAGATCCGGGGCACGGGCCCCAATGCACATGTATCGAACTTTCAGTAATGCTCACTCCTGTACATGTGTACAGGAGAAATCCCTACCTATTCCATCCAGTGACTGCAGGTGATATGTTTTCTATCTTCTCCATTAGGCCCGGCATCACCACGTCTCCTCAGCCACGTGTCCTCCTTGTCGAGTTCACCACACAGACATCTTATGTTCTTCATTGTCTCTACATCTTGGCCCCCTAACAGTGTTATCTTGCTGCTACCTCTAACACTCTACCTCCTTTATTGTAAGGCCCCTTTCACATACATGTATGCTCGCTCAGGCCAGGACTGCTTGGCGGGAGAGGTGGAGGGTTGACCGCTCCTCACATTCTTATGAAAGATCTCTTTTCTGGTGACACACAAGTGTGTTCACTGTACTGTGTACAATGCTCTCCTATGGTGGCCGTATGTTCGCTACTGTTCATATAGCTAGCATATGGCCACCATATACAATCATGTGAAAGGGCCTACAGATACACAGAAAGTCCTCCTGAAAATACTGTTAATACAGAAACAATAAATGCTTCCTAATATAACATATTGTAAAAGCCATAAAACCTATATATATGTATCTTTAACTGTGAACCCCCACTAATTTGCCCTCATGTGACCCTAAACTAAATGATGCCCTGTTTAATCATGCCCACATAAAGGAAGAGTCTGCACACTCCCCACTAAGAAGTCCCCCACAGTGCCCCAATGCCCTCACAGCCCCCAGTAATGTCCCCCAAAGTCCCCTCTAATGTCCACCTGAGCCCCCTGTGATGTCCAAGGCTCCCCCTGTTATGTTCACACATACCACTCAAATGTCCCCCACAGCCCCCCTGTAATGTTGAAAGAACCCCCTCTAATGTTCCCCACAGCCCCCCTATAGTGTTTCCAGAGGCCCCTTTGTAATGTCCCTAACAGCCCCCACTAAGAAGACCCATCACAGTGCCCAGTAATGTTCCTCCACAGCCCCTCTAATTACCTCACAGGCCCAGTGATGCCCCAGTGCTCCCTGTGATGTCCCGCACAGCCCCCCTGTAATGTCCACAGAGCCACCTCTAATGTCCCTTACTAGGAATACCCCCGCAGT
The DNA here is from genome assembly GCF_040894005.1 of Engystomops pustulosus. Lineage (NCBI taxonomy): Eukaryota > Metazoa > Chordata > Amphibia > Anura > Leptodactylidae > Engystomops > Engystomops pustulosus. The sequence continues at coordinate 131,686,747 of NC_092416.1, forward strand.
TCCCAGTAATGGCCCCCTACAGCCCCCTAATTTCCTCACAGACCCCAGGAATGTCCCCAGAGCCCCCTGTAATGTCCCCCACAGCTCCCTATAATGTTCTCCAGAACCCCGACTAAGAAGTCCCCCAGCGCTCCCTGTAATATCCCTACAGCCCCCTAATTTACTCACAGGCCCCAGGGATGTCCCCAGCGCTCCCTATAGCCATCAGCAATGTCCCCCACATGACTAAGTCGTCTGATTGTGCCTCTCTCCCCTCCTCCACTGCATAATTTAAAAAAAACAAAAAAACACTTTCACTCACCTCAGTCTCCTCCAGCTTGTCGCTGTTCTCTGCAGGACTGAGTCGCGGTGACGTCATCACACAGCGTCTCCTGCTCCCGGCAGCTATAGGGAGCTGCTTGAAGCAAGAGAGCATCTCCTGCTCTTTTACAGGGTACAGAGTGGGGAAATCTGCCCGGGCAGCAGGAGAAGTGTCCTGCTGACCCGGGACATTCGGGGCACAAGGCAAAAGATCCGGGGCACAGGCCCCGGATCTTTTGACCTAGCGACGCCCCTGCTTTCCATCATTACCCCACAGTCCTGCTTCCTCCTCTCCCTGGGGCTCTGAGATGACTCGAATGAGGGAAGTGGGGCCAGCCAAGGGGAGAAGCTACCTCCACAAGTTTCTATACAGAGATGTTTGGAGGGGACTCCTCCCCTCAGCTGGCCCTACTCCCCTCCTCTGAGTCATAAGGAAGTAAGTTTTTTTTTGTTTAAACAGAGATGAAAACAGATGGAGCTGATCCCACCTCCTAGTCTCTGCTCTGCACCTAAAGTTTGTCAGGTTAGGGACCAGGAGGCAGGATAACGCGGGGCAGTGAGGGGCAGCCTGGGACATTCTCCCAAACACCCGGGACAGCGGGACAGCACCTAAACACCCGTCGAATCCAGGAGAGTTGGGAGCTATGGATTTAGGGGGTTTAACCCAAGTATACTTACATGCTGGGGGTTGCCTCTGTGACAGGATCTGATCTTCATTTAGCTTGTTTTTTTTGCGATAAATCGACCACGCATGCACATGATTTGTCAAGACCCAGCTGACGTCACTAGCTCTCTGGCAGAGGAAGGGGGAGGAGGATAAGTGTTGGGGGAAGGCATGAATAATTAGTAGCCAACAGAGCCAGAACATCAGCCCATGAGGCTTATTTGCATATTTACATAAAATAAGCCATTAACAGCTAAATGAATTACATATAATTTCTTTCAGTGGGCACACACCAGCTAAATGTATGTAGTTGATTTCCTTTAACCAGCTCAAGGACAAAATATGACCTGTTTACCTATAATAACTAATTAGAGTTCAGCTTAACCTGCAGCAGCGTCTTGGCACAGGCTATAGTAAATTTGGTGGACAAAGGCATCCCTTCCAGGATAATGTCCCCCCCCCCCCCATTTACTTTAAAAGAACTGGAGTAGGTTTCCAGCTCATGTAGAAGGAAGAAGAGAAACATTTGGCACTCCCTAAAGGGTATTCTCATATATTGCATTTATGACACAATCTACAGGATATCAACAGGATATGTGAAAAATGCTGTTACCCACACCTATCTCAGAAACAGTTCAGCTGACCCCTTCCTCAGACAGGCCACTCTACATTCAGGTCTATGGGACCACAAAAATTATCAAGTCTATTTGCTCTGCTTTTTCCGGTGCATTCATACACCTCAATGGAGAGTGGCCAACTGTGCTCTTCCAAGCTGTGGAAAGGGGGCCCTGTGGATAAACACTAGACATGAGGATACCCCTTTAAGGTATATAGTTTGCTATACAATTATTATAAGTACTAGAGATCACCAGACTATTACAATCTTACACATCAGTGTCTTAAGAAACTTCCAATACATGAAACCTGGTTGACTGCACACAGATATAACTAAAAGTTGAATAATAATTATTTTAGATTTAAAGGGGAAATGCTCTTTAAATCTACCATCTACCATCTGATAACACTCATGACAGTATCAGTTTTCCAGCCTGTCCTCCCTGTATAAGTAAATAGAGAAAAGCAAACAGTGATCTGCAATGTGTAAAATATAGAGCAGACCTATTCTCAGACAGCTATTCTCACATTATAGAGCTGCGGATGATCATAGTTTTAAGTCTTTTTCTTAAGGGTCATATCACAAGACACTGATTTCTTATAAGGCTATGCTAAATAGTAGTCGTCTTTGACCTGTGGCTACCCGGATATCAGTGTAAGTTAGGAATAGTAGTGTCACTTGGACTTATCGTGCATTCCTATTTGGCAAGGGTGTAGCTATAATACATTTGAGGTGGGGGTTCCATTGATTCTCTTCCAAGTAATACTTCTGCAATTTTATATGAATTTGTTTTTCAGGTACAGATCTATAGTAGATCTGGTGAAGGCATGGTACGAAGAAAGGCAGCACTACTCCTTTCCTTACCCACGAGAATGTAATCCCAACTGCCCTAGTAAATGCAGCGGCTCGGTGTGCAGCCACTATACACAGGTATGCTACACGTGTGTTCCACTGATCCAGATAAATAATCCAGGAGGCATAAGGGTGACAGCTGACGGACAGCTCACAAATATTGGTTGCAACATTCAAATAAATGAAGGCAGTCTCTTAATAAAAGCACAGTCTATTTTCACTCCATATGCAGCACACCAAAATAATAAAGGCTAGAGAAACAAAAGAGTCGAGATCCATTGTATACATTTGATTTTATTTACACACCAACATACAAACAACATAAAACAAATGAAATAAACAACATACAATAGGTAGGACACACTTGTTATTTCCCCCCTTAGATTATCCAAAGCCGATCTGGATCACAAAACGTGGTCATTCAACAAGTGTGTCCTATCTTTTTGATAGTTTTTATATTGTTTGTTTCATGTTGTGTAAATAAAATCAAATATATATATAACTGAGCTCGATCCTTTTGTTTCTCACATTCTTTCTTCTTTGGTGTGCTGTATACATGTAAACCAGGTGAGAGATGGCTAGTAGCTCACATTTCATCTGTGGCAGTGCCAGCCAACCATTGGTTTACTCTGTATGCTGGAAGACTGCTCTCTCTTGACTCTGCCACAAGATGCTAATTTAGTTATGGCCCGCTCTCGCCAATGTGGATCTTTATGTGTGAAAGTTATCCTATTATGGGTAGTTTTGGCAGATGGACAAGGGCCCTCACTGAACAAGCAATGGTGTTGTTACATCTCAATTGCAGAACTGTTGAAGGCTATAGATTTTTACTAAGTCTTTACTAAGTCTATATTTACTAAGGGCTTTGCACTCCACTTTCATCGGACCGTGCAGGTTCTTCTTGGCTAAATGGCTTGCACAGGTATTTAAGAAGTGTCTGTTCCGCTGTTGTGCCACATGGGACCCTTTTGTTGCGCAGCTGTGCTTGGCTCCATGCAACACAAATCAGGGGGTGTGCCGTTTGACGGTCCGACTGATTCGGACCGAGCACTGTATTTAACTAGCAAATTGTGTTGCATACCCTATGTTAAATGTGCACCACAAAAAAGATTGTGAACTCTGTTGGGCCAGTGCGGGGAAGCGACAGATTCATGATTTCTGTCGTGTGCAGAATTATTCATGGAAATAGCACTTTTAGTAAATTTTTCCAAATTTGTAAGTAAATGTGCCCCATAATAGTAAGTTCCTGGAGTCAAATAAGATGAACTTTTTGAGCTTGTCATTTATTCATAAATTATTTCCAAATTACAGCCACCCTTGCACTACATGCATACTGTCAAAGCATAGGTAATTTTTTTGACCCACCTAGAAGTCACAACGCTGGAACAGGGAGCTGGGGCAGGCAACTAGGGGGTTTTCTGAATGATAACATAGATAAATAAACAAATTTGAAAATGGTTCAAATTCTCCACTTGCAAAATTTTGTTTATTGTTTTTTCTTGAAGCATCTAAAAATCCTTGTAATATTCTTCTCATGTGGAGTCTGCCAACCCTTTCTAGTACTGCACAGCCTTGTTTGCTACCTCACCGCCCATCTGCAGGCAGTTAAATATTTTTCCATACATGGTTTCCCTGCGTTTCCCCGATCTTACAGTCAGATATTTATTTTCTAGGGAAAAGCGGCTTCCTCTCACATTTCACTTTCCCTTTAGCAAAGAAGTGTTAAGTGACAGCTGGCAATTTCTGTAGAAATCCAGATGCTTTTTCACAGTCAGTCCCAGGTCCTGATGCTTCTGCTGAAGAAGTTTGCAGATTTAACAGCTGGAGTTGTAGAAAACTCAATTCTTTTATGATTTTGAATTTTAAAGTGCTTTTCAGGATCAGAAAAAAATTTCCTGATCTTGGAGTTGTGACCGGTTTTGCAGCTGGGCCTCATTTTGAATTTGCTGCCATAGCTAAGGCAATGTATTCCATTAATAATAATAATAGTGATGACCACAATAAACTCTTATTGATATACCATATTCCTCAGCACTTTACAAGGGTATGGTATGTCACATATTACATGAAGTATTAAGTAATAGTATTTTCAGATGAAATAATAAAAATAAGGACTCTGTGACACAACAGCTAACAGTGCTTGTGCAATGGTCACAAGAGTTTACAATCTATGGGGATGAAGGGATAAATAAATACGGTCCCCAACTTAAAGGAAGACAACCATTAGGAATAACACCAAACAAACCATACATAATCACCTACTTTTCATTACAATCCTGGCGCTGGTCTTCTTTAACCTCTCCATAGCTGGTAAGGCTTTGCTGCATATTGCAGCAAAGACTTACCGGTAACACCCGCCCGTCCATTGCCTGCGGCTTAAAAAATATGGCGGTGCATTGGCGCCGCCATCTTGGTGACGATTGTCGCTCCCCGTGATGTCATGAATGAGGTGGAAAATCCCCATATACTCCCATACTGTATGAAAGTAAAAATTTAAAAAAGTTAAAAAAAATTATAATAAAAACACCTAAAAATTCAAATCATTACCTTCTTTCCCTAGAATTGATATAAATATAAATAAACAGTAAAAATCATAAATACATTAGATATCGTCACATCCAAAAATTATCTACGAACTATCAAAAAATAATAACAATTTGTACAATTTGTAAAATGTAAATGTATGAACATATTATAAAACCTATACAAATTTTGTATCCCTGTGAACGTAGCGACCAAAGAATAAAGTAGACATCTCATTTGGGGCATACAGTGAAAGCCGTAAAATCCAAGTCCACAAGAAAATGGTGCACATGTGTGTTTTCACCATTTTGACTGCATTTGGAATTTTTCCCACTTTCCAGTACACAGCATGGAATATTCAATACCATCACTATGAAGTGCAATTTGTTACGCAGAAAACAAGCCGTCAGAGAGCTGTTTGCGTGTAAAAATAAAAAAGTTATAGATTTTAGAAAGGACCAGATCTTTAAGGGGTTAAGGCCCGTTCCACACTTGCGAGTGTGATGCGATGAACTCTCATCACACTCGCAACGCAAGCTGCCCAGAATGCACGGCCCGAACGCTGCACCGCGGAGTGAACTCAGCATGTCATTTCACTCCCGGTGTGCAGCGTTCGGGCCGTGTGTTCCCGGCAGCTTGCGTTGCGAGTGTGATGCGAGTTCATCGCATCACACTCGCAAGTGTGGAACGGGCCTAAGGGTGCAGTCAGGTGTCTTGTCTAATGCATTTCAAAACACACCAGCACCAGCTGGAGAGAGATTGGCCTAATTAAACAGCTGTTAACATTTGTGTTTACAAAACACAACTGTTAACAAAATGGTAGCGCTTTCTTGAACTCAACCGTTAACATTTGGGTTTTGTGAACAGAAGTGTTAACCTCTGTTTTAGTAGTCAAATCTCTCTGCAGCTGATGCAATGCATTTTGAAACATGTGCATTAGATGTGATGTGTGACTGAACCCTAAAGAACACATCAGTTTGAGGAGACCCCCTTCCTAGTGCTCCAAGTCCAGCTTCAACGTACACAAATGTATGGTTAGACAGCTCTACAGGACCAATGCCTGTCTGTAACTTTGTATAGTCAAAACTGCTTGTAAATTACATTTAATGAACTAAGGAGATCAAATATATCTTGGTGATTTAGGCCCCTTCTACAATTGTGATGAACTTGCATCACACTTGCAACGCGTGCTGCCCAGATCGCACGGCCCAGCATGTCAGTTCAGTTCCGGTTTGCAGCGTTCGAGCCATGCGATCCAGGCAGCGCGCATTGCGAGTGTGATGCAAGTTCATTGCATCACACTTGTGAGTGTAGTAGGGGCCTTACTGTCAGAAATTGTCAGGACTTAAAGAGTTAATTGTCAGTATACATTGTACACATGTCTTCTTGCCCCCTTAAAGGTCTTCAAGACCCAACAGTTTTTCAAGCAACTTATTTTGCAGCAATCCTCCCCATGGCCCTGAGAAGGAATAGAAAACATTTGCTTTGGCTTCTCATAATAAAGTGTCTTATAGGAATTATAAAACTTGAATTATTTTGGAGTCATTAAATCTGCTGTTTTTTCTTCTACCTCAAGGCTCAGATATTATAACATCAGGTCAAAAATAAAAATGACAGCATGTTTTGTTGGCCAAATGGCAGGAACGTGGAATCAGCAAGTGCAGTTCTTGACGCACAAGTCTTAGGTTGCGGTTCTGTGGTGGATTTCATATCTATTGACAAATCTATTGAAGTGTTTGTGTTGGAACCCGTCCACCAACCCACAGCTCCAGAGTTGCTCTTCAACTGAACTGATCAGAAATTAGTCTCTGTGGACCAGTTATCGTCAATGCAGATCATGTTCTGTCTAATTTGGGTTTTACGTAGAACACCAACCACAATGCTTAGAGTCTGAGTGATGGATATTTTTGCACATTACATTTAATTTTAAAGGCAGAGGTGTAACTTGGAGCTACTGGATTCCATTGCAAATCCTGTACTGGGGCCCTCCACCTATCATGTGCCATTTATAACACTGCTGTCTTCTTATGTGGCACAGGGAAATCATCAGGCCTCAGGCCCCTTGTTCTTCTTCTAAAGTAGTGTTAATTGTGATGAAAGGAAAACAAGGATATAGAGATGCTTGAGAATTGACAGGGGCATGCCTCTTTTTTGTGGGACATACCATACTTTGTGTAATTTCTGTAACTGATACCACAGTCTGCCAGCTAACTGAAACCAGACCCTCATAGCACTGAGATGGATGATGTTCATATAGTGACCCCCTAACTTCCTTATAGTTTTGGGATATACAATAAAACCTGCGTGACACTCTGTATGTATTGATCTATGTTCTAAATTAGATAATGAATAATAACCACATAGACACCCATGGACTCTAAATAACATTCTCTCATTTATTATTGAACTACATACTTTTATCTAGCTTAGTAGGGCGTATCCCTCCTAGGTACTACAACTTAGCTTTCATTGGCTTATCTTAATTTGGTCATACTTCTGTAGCAGTGCAGTGGCAGGAGAGCATATAATGTACATATAATGTCACATGTCTTCACTAGAAAATAAAGTCATATCCATAACAAAGCCAACTGGAATTCACAGCGATGCCTTTTCTAAGCTGTTGAACTCTGGAATTGGCAGTGAATTGATTTGAAAAAACATTCTGATGAGGCCTCAAACCCCAAAAAGTAGCTATAGCTGTCTGAGGGGTGTGAAACTATTATTTTCAGAGCACACAATTTAAAGGGAGCAATTGTTCATAAGGAGGTTTTCTAAACTCTCTCCTGGAAAGTCATGCTGTATATAAAAGACATTCTGGCATTTGTTTACAGGTGTTATTGTATAGATGTGAGCAGTGTTAAATTATAGTGAGAACATAAGATACCTCTGACTATCACAATTATGTTGATCAAGCAGGTTCCTGACATACACATTCCCTACTGGGGGTCACCCAGCTCTTTCTAGTAGATATAGAGATGCTTAAACATAAATACAGTAACTCAGTCTTACTTATCTTTTGAAAAGAAAATCATGCACTGTTTATGATGATTTATTTAGATGAAGAACATGGGCTGGCTGGCTATATACTGGGGGTCAGGGGACTGGAAGGCTATATACAGGGGGCTGGCTAGCCATATACTAGGGGGCAGGAGCTGGCTATCTATAAACTGGGGCTATATACTGGATGGAGGCTGAGATCATTGCATTCCCACCCTAGGCTTATTATAATTAGGTGCCTTGGCTTATACTCGGGTCAGCTTATACTCAAGTATATACAGTATTTATTTTACACGTACCAACCACATCAATAGCTCTGTGTCCAAATATTTTAATAAAGCATCACTTCCTGTCTTTCTCTAAGCAGAAAATCCAAGCACAATGTGATACACTAAGAGCAATGATCAATGTGTGAACTTTGAGTGTGTAACAAGCTGTTATTAATGCAAAAAAGCAAAAAAATAAACACATGCCTTTATTGACATTAGTTTATCATATTTAGAGTGCATTATATTGTGATATTATATGAACATACTAAAAGGTCTATAATTTTGGAAACCACTGATACCTGAATTTCCTTTTTGCAGATGGTATGGGCATCATCCAATAAAATAGGCTGTGCCATCAACACTTGCACTAACATCAATGTGTGGGGAAGTACTTGGAGACAAGCTGTCCTTCTGGTCTGCAATTATTCCATAAAGTAAGTGAAAATTTCTCCTAGGTTTTAATTTTTTTTCTATGTCAGCGACAGAAAATCAAAAGAAGAAACAATGTTTATTCCTGGTGCATGGAGGGCGGAATAACCATATCCTTGTCAATTGTTGCTGCCGTATAGAAAAAAGCAATAAAGCATAAGACGACTCACAGGATATATAAACTTTGATTGTAGATTATTGTCTATAGGGACAATATTGTAATTTTATTGCACTTGGATTTCTAGCCATTATTTTGTTGTACAATAGTATTGCAGGAGTTCTATTTCCTTAAAAGGTGGCAATATCTTTTTGTACACTGATGGCTGTATTTTTCTGGCTATTCTTTTATATTCTAAGAATAGAATTATACTAATGAACTTCTTGTACTTTGGTGCATGATTATAAGTTGCAAAATAAACAGGGATAACGGCTGCGCTTCCAGGTAGGATTGGAATAAATGAGAATCCAGGAGTTTTGAGTGCATGGATTATTTTATTGCTTTAATAACAGACTACATGTTTCAACGCTGAACGTACTTCTTCATCAGGTCAAAGGTACTTGAGAAAATAAGATAAAATAAAAGCCAGTTGATTCCTCAAAATGGACAAATGGGATGAAATATAATATGAAGTAAAAAAAAACTACATATCTACATGCATAATCTACATACATAAATGAATGATACATGTATAAATAGACATATATATGCATGAAAAAATTTTTTTTTTTAATTATATATGTACATATATATATATATATATATATATATATATATATATATAAAACATATACACCCATCAATAACTCACATGCATGTAAAAAAAACATTCCATTTTTGCAGGTTCTTTTATGTAGCTTGTCATTGGGAGTGTCAGAAATTTTGTGTATTGTGGCAAATGGCAATGAAAATGGGGATAAAAAGTCTTGTAGGGGACATACCTTGGAGCAGGACTGGAGTAATAGGATTGTAAGGGAGAAAAAAAGGGCATAGATATCAGTGTACGGGGTATAAGAACAGATATCCTTACAGGAGATGTGTTTCATGCATATATATGTCTATTTATACATGTATCATGCATTTATGTATGTAGATTATCGATGTAGATATGTAGTTTTTCTACTTCATATTATATTTCATCCCATTTGTTTTTTGGGGGGAATCATCTGGCTAAAAATACTAATTATATGTTTTGTATTGTTTTATTTTATCTTATTGTCTCCAGTACTTTTAACCTGATGAAGACGACTGTTCGGCATCGAAACATGTTGTCTGTTTTTAAAGCAATAAAATAATCCATGCACTCAAACCTCCTGGATTCACATTTATTCCAATCCTACCTGGAAGCGCAGCTGTTATCCCTGTTTTTTTGCAACTTATAATCAGTCCCTATCCCTTTGGGTCCCCTCACCCGACCACAGGGGGTTTACTGCATCCAATAGGTAGTAATTATTAAATAATTACTAAACAATCACCATCCTTACTAGTCGAGAACATGTTTTTGGATTTCCAGCGACCATCCCACCCATATCTCCACAACAGGCGCCAGGAAACACCTCTCTTTTTTCTATTTTCTATTATTATTATTATTATTATTATTATTATTATTATTATTGTAGTAGTTCTCTGTGGTTGAATAGCACGTTGCACTGAAGCAGATTTATGAAATTAGTGTAAATACTAATAACCTCATTTTCTGTTTCTAGGGGCAATTGGATAGGAGAAGCGCCATACAAATTGGGAAGACCGTGCTCGGCTTGTCCTCCCAGTTATGGGGGCATGTGCAGCAATAACATGTGCTTTTCTGGAGTTAAGTCGAACAAGCTCACCTGGTTTTAAGTTTTAGACTTAAAGCTCCATAGAAGCTCCATCGCTGTTCTTTCACACAGTGACAAAGAATTTTTTACAGTGAAAACTCTTTAAAAGATTATTTGGGAACACCTCCTGCTTTAACCAGGTCAGGTTACCTGTGACAGATTTTTAGTTCCCCCATCTTGAATTCATACTAGCCATCTGTGAAGACCAATCCCGAAGACATAGCCTTTAAGTGGTTTCACTGTATTTGCTTTGTAAAGAATAAGTAGTTGGCATTGGACTACAAATGACTGAACAAGTCTTTACTAGTAACTTTTTGGTGCAATGCCACTTGGTGGGGCTTTATACCCATCAGCTTCTCCACCAGTCACTCAGTGTCACAGGTCCCTCCACGTTTAAATGAAATATCAACACATGACCTTACACGGTACCTTATTGTCATGATTCTTATGTGATGATCCATAAGTCTTAAAATGGAGGAATAATTGGTTATGGTCCATTTTTAAAATTTTTATTAGCAAACCTTTGTCTATAACCTAGCCTAGTATTTTTGTAAAAAATTGTAAAGTTATACATTTAATTTTATTATTGTATTAGTTAATGTAGACTTGTTTTCACCAGTATAGTTTTTTTTCTTAGCTTACTGATGTATGTTACTGGTGATTGGAGGCATACATTATTTTACAACATTTATAAAGATGAGGGGAAGGTAAAATTCCCCATTAAGTAAATGACATTGAACAATTATTTTTTAATGTAAATGGATATACAGCAATGTCAATCACAGATGTCATTTATAAAGGTAAATTGACAAAATCAACAATGATGTGGCAAATCATTATCTGCATTTGTCACAGGTTCTTCCAAGGGCTCATTCATATGGGTGACAATTGTATGTCCCCCCCAAAAAAAACATTTCCATCTTCAGGTCCTCTTGTGTTATAATTCTGTCTGAATCCATTTTTTTCACATTCCTTATGGAATCTATTGAAAATGGTTATCAAAATTATATGTAAAAAAAAGTGAACAGGCAAATGTATGGTTGAATCTAAACTTTCAGCTGCCTAAGGCAAGCTATAGAATGCGTCCCCCTCCATTTTGGAGGGTAATTTTTGAGAAATGTGTGTTCTCCTTGCAGTGTCTCACACCCATGTGGACAACATAGTGCTTCAGCAGGACCCTACCCAGATGTTTGCAGTTCAGTTACGTAATATCTTGTCCACAGCCATGGAAATAGGCCTGATTCACCAACAAGAGTTTGACTTTTTATTACCAAAATACCCTATGATTGCCACCTTCTACTGTCTACCGAAGGTACATAAGGGATATCCCCCCCTTAAGGGACGTCCCATTGTCTCAGGCATCAATAGTCTGACCCAAGGCATCTCTACTTATGTGGACAGGATTCTACGCCCTTTCGTGCTGGCTCTCCCATCGTATGTGAGAGACACGATGGATGTCCTGAGGAGACTAGACGACATCACGGTCCCTCAGGGCACATTTTTAGCCAGTTTAGACGTAGAAGCCTTATACAGCTCCATTCCACACGATAAGGGCTGTATGGGAGTGAAACATTTTCTCTCCACTAGAGGCTCACATCTGGCCAATCACAATCAGTTCATTATGGACCTCCTGGTATTCATTCTTGAGCATAATTACTTTTTGTTTGACGGGCGCTTCTTCCACCAGCTCAGGGGCACTGCGATGGGGAGCCCAATGGCCCCCACGTATGCAAACTTGTTCCTGGGCTGGTGGGAGGAGCGGTTCGTGTTCTCAGAGGAAATGGAACGTTGGACATCTAATATCGGTCTATGGATTCGTTTCATAGATGATGTCCTACTCCTCTGGATGGACACGAAAGAATCCTTCTGTGCCTTTGTAGACATCCTCAATAAGAATGATTTGGGTATCGGATTAACCTCCGAAATTCAATCGGAGACCATCTCGTTCCTTGATCTCCTTATAACAATCACAGGAGAAGGCTGTTTGGAGACCTCGGTGTTTCGTAAACCGACGGCCTCTAACAGCCTCTTAATGTGGCAAAGTTATCACCCACCAGCATTAAAAAAGGGAATACCCAAAGGGCAGTTTTTACGCATTAGGAGAAACTGCTCCTCCCAATCCGACTTTGACCTGAAGGCGGGAGACCTCAAGAAAAGATTTTTAAAGAGGGGGTACCCTGAAAATGTTCTGGATGAGGCTAAAGGCCACGCGAGGAGTCTGGATAGAACTTCTCTCCTGACCCCTAGACAAAAGGAAAACGCTGACAACAAGATTAGATTGATTGGAACATTTGATGACAAAGCCCCCGAAGTGAAAAAGATACTACAAAAATTTTGGGGGATTCTTCGTCATGACAATGATCTAAAGGGCAGAATTGATACCCATCCGGCAATTACCTACAGAAGGGGTAAGAATTTGGGCGACCGGCTAGTTCACAGCCATCTAGCACCGATCGCATCAGACAATACCTGGCTCCACAGAAATAGGATCAAGGGGACCTATAGATGTGGAGACTGCAGGGCATGTAAACACATTAACCAAAGCAAATCCTTCTGTAGTGTAACGACGGGAATATCCTACCAGAATCGTGAATTTATCAACTGCCGCACCATGGGGGTTGTGTACGTGGCTACATGCCCGTGCCCCTTGAATTATGTAGGGAAGACCATCAAAGAGTTCAGAGTCAGAATTCTGGACCACATTGGGAACATCAGAAGAAAAGAAGATAGACCCCTGTCGACTCACGTTCACAAATACCATGGTGGCAACCTGGATGCCCTAAAATTTCAGGGCATTGAGAAAATCCGTCCGTCTCCCAGAAGAGGGGACTGGAACAATAATATTCTAAGAAAGGAAGCCCAATGGATTTTCCGCATGAAATCTGTGAAACCGGATGGCTTAAATGACAATATCTCTTATGCACCATTCATTTAAGTCAGCGATCTCTCTATGACATCACTTAAAGTACTACACATCTCCTGATGTGTTATACTCACCACTGCTCCGTTTTTGTGGATCCTTGACTGTTAGACACATCTATTGTGCCAACTGATGCATCTGAATAATAGTCCGATGCATCCAAACTTCGTTTGTATGTATTTATAACCAAGATTACCCGGTTATATACATATTGATGTACACGACTGCATTATCTTTCCTATGCATCACGATGTTGACCCTGCCATACGCCAGTCACGTTCCGGTGACATCATACTTACCTGAGTGCCTGCACCCATGCGCACCTCTAGCGATGAGGGGATTTGCCTTATGTCACTCACTGTCAATTCGGCCGACCCTCCTCGCTGTCATGGCCCGATGATGTCATCCGTTGGATGGGCGTGCCTGGGCTGACTGGGATGCGCCTACCAGGGTGTATTGACCAATTAAATCAAGAGGGAGTGGTTTCGTGATGTCACGATTACCACCCACCGATTCTCCTGGACGTGCCTGAATTCTCCAATCACGAGATACGCCTGGCCTACTGGGCGGAGCTTACTGGATTTATACTCCAGCTGTTCCGCCGCGCCGGCGGCTACGACTATTACACGCTGGCGCCCACCATCAGGACGCCAGCGTTTTTCTCTTTGTTTGTGTGTCTTTGTATGTCCTACTATAATTGAGGGTACAATTCCTCACTCTATGTACCTCATCCTCTAAGTGTCTCCTGACGAGCCCCGCAATCAGGGGGCGAAACGCGTAGAGGTAGAGAGATGAGAAGCTAGGACACCAGTACACGTAGCACATTAGGACCTATTGCAGACTGGGAATTATTACCCTAATTGCCCTATGTAAATACAATACAATATGGGGCAATAAGAGCATCTTCGGACCTTGAGGATGCACCCACCTGCTGACCACTCAGTTAACCCTATACTCTGAGTTGGTATTGTCCTTTTTAATTTTGGCGACTGTGTGTGATGCCTTACCTTATTTATACACAGAATCACGCCTTTTTGGAGAGTTGTATTTTTAATATGTGAATAATAAAAGCTATATTTTATAAATTTCTCTCCCCAATGATACCTGCGATTCCCATGTGGACAGCAGGTGTGAAGAAATACTATTTTTAAATATCAAGTTCTGCTTTGTAGCTGGTGATTGCTCCCCTTTGTAAATGGTGCTACCTGAGGCAAGAGGCTCTACTCGCCTTATGGCTGGCGCACCCCTCGGAGACTGGACACATAAATAATAAATTGTCAGTACGCTATCCATGGAAATCACAGATAGCATACTGAAGAAATAAATGAATGTGTGAATGAGCCCAAAATCAGTTAGTTATAGTCAGTTCTATCTCAACCTTGTAAATGAATTGTATAATTAGTAATATTTGTTTTTTATGTACGTGGACTAGTTGTATGATCTGCAGTGTTATCACAGGCATAGCTATATGTGCACAGTGGTAGTAGTTGAGGGGGGAGTAACCTATGCAACATAAGAATACATAGAAAGGCCTTATTACATATTTTCAACTGTAGTCCAGTAACTGAACCCAATGGTTCACATTTTCTGTTTAAGTCGATTTGCTGCATTGTCATCGATGTCACTGTTTCCATGTTCGATTTACTGCATTTTTGCTTCAACCAAGTCCTCTAAAATCTGTCCACATGTGACCATTTCTGGCATTAACTCACCATTTATGAAGCTGTGAAGTTCTGATTTTTCGTATTCACATATGATATTAAAGCACTTATATGTTTAACTTATATGTCAGTTACACTATTCCTGTCATATTTTGGGGTTTTTGACCAGCTGTAGTATATATTAGTTGTAATTAATGAGAAGCTTATTCCTTCTAATATTACAAATTCCTGTCTCACTGATCATTTTCAGTTTGTTAAAATATGTTTGTGTTTTTATGTATGATAAATTGTATTTCAACTATGAAAAATGATTTATGAGTTTGTGAATAAAACTAATCGGTAGAGTAATACCCATTAGAGAACATCACTGTTTTCATATGTATGAATATAGATGAAACTGGGAAATTAAAGCATAGTTCCATTTTGTGTAACTGTGTATATACTTTTGCGACTATATTCTTTCTTTGTGGAGTGAGAGGGAGTTACACTTAGACAAAGGGTATGTTCACATTAGCGTCAGGGCTTAAATTTTTTTGTGTTGTTATAGGAGCAGGACAAGTATAAAATAATGGACACCAGTGGTATCCAAAAACCTGTGTTGACTATAATGCGGTCCATTGCTATTCTGTTGAGACATCCAACAAGCCATGAAAAAGTCACAATTCCTAGAACACAGTCACACTCGCTAGTCTTTAAGGGGCCTTATTAAGGTTTGTTTGTAGTGTGTAGAGGCAAAAGAACAGGACACAGGACCATTCATACAGTTGCCCCATTTCTTTATTTTAAAGAGGGTCTGTCACCCGACTAAACCCTCTAGGAGAAGCTTACTAAAGTAAGTAGCTCCCAAGCCCGACCCAAGTAATACCAGTGTTAAACTGCTAGCTTTATCGGAATATACCGATAAAGCTCCCAAACACTGCACTACCATAGCCGCTGAACGCTGGACCAAGCTTACATCGGTCCAGCATATTCACGAGGGGACAGTCTGAGGCGCTCCCCTCTGCCTCTCCCCAGGACTGCCTCTTCCACACCATAGGCCAGCAGTGACAATCACCGCTATAAGCTTGGTCCAGCATTCAGGGGGCTATGGCAGTGCAGTGTTTGGTAGCTTTAACGGTATG
Organism: Engystomops pustulosus; assembly: GCF_040894005.1. Taxonomy (NCBI): domain Eukaryota; kingdom Metazoa; phylum Chordata; class Amphibia; order Anura; family Leptodactylidae; genus Engystomops; species Engystomops pustulosus. Next base: position 131,702,914 of record NC_092416.1, read on the forward strand.
TTCTGATAAAGCTAGCGATTTAATACTGCTATTAGCGGGGTAGGGCTATGGAGCTGCTTACTTTAGTAAGCAGCACCTAGAGGGTTTAGCCCATGTGACAGGTCCTCTTTAAATGCATTCATTCTATATCATAGTATATTATAGTTTAAATGGTTGAAAAAAGACACATGTCCATCTAGTTCAACCAAGGAAAGGAAAGGGATTGGACGAGGAAGGGATTTAGGGGAAAAAATTCTATATGACATAACCATCAATGTTATTTAGGTGTAAAAAGGCATCTAGACCCTTCTTGAAGCTCTCCGCTGTCCCTGCTGTGACTAGCGCCTGAGGCAGGCTATTCCACAGATTGACAGTTCTCATAGTAAAAAAGCCATGTCACCTCTCGTGAGTAAACCTTGATTTCTACAGACAGTGCCCCCTCGTCATTTGATTTAATCTGAAACAATTTACCACCATAATTTTTGTATGGACAATTCATATATTTATATAAATTATTCATGTCCCCACGTGGTTGTCTCTTTTACAGATTAAATAAATCTAGTTGTTTTAATCTTTCTTCATAACTGAGACCCTCCATACCCCTTATCATTTTTGTGGCTCTATGTTGAACCCTCTTCAGCTTCAGGGCATCCTTTTTATGGATATTTATGGATTATGGATATTCCAGGGGCATATTCCAGGTGAGGCCGAACCAATGCCTTGTACAGTGGTAATATTACTTCCTTATCCCCGGAGTCCGTACCACTTTTGATGCATGACAAGATCCTGCTGGCTTTAGAGGCAGCTGATTGACATTGCATGCTGTTGCGTGTTATTCAATTTATGATCTAATAGTACCCCCAGGTCCTTCTCAACAAGGGACTTCCCCAGATTTACTCCCCAGGACATATTTCTCTGTGGATTATTAGCCCCCAGATGCATAACCTTACATTTTCCACATTGAACCTCATTTGCCAAGTGGATGACCAAACACTCAGTTTGTCCAAGTCTGCAGCCTATGAACATCCTCCATAGACAGTATTACACAACACAGCTTGGTGTCATCCGCAAAAATAGACACAGTGCTATTAATTCCTACCTCTATATCATTAAAAAAAATATATTAAATAGTAGTGGGCCAAGCACAGAACCCTGGGGTACACCACTCATAACTGGTGACCATTCCGAGTAGGAATCATTGACTACAACTCTCTGGATACGATCCTTCAGCCAGTTTTCAATCCAATTGCAAATTATTCCTGCCAAACCAATAGACCTTATTTTACCCATCAGGCGTCTATGAGGGATAGTGTAAATTGCCTTTGCAAAGTCCAAGAACACAATATTCACAGCAGCTCCTCCTTCCAGGCATCTGCTCACTTCTTCATAGACGCAGATCAGGTTAGTCTGACAACTTCTATTCTTAGTAAACCCATGCTGACTGTCACTTATTATACTATTTGATGTCACATACTCCAGTATATAGTCTTTTACTAACCCTTCCAATATTTTTCCCAATGGAAGTTAAGCTTACAGGCCTGTAATTGCCTGGCGAAGTTCTAGAGCTCTTTTTTATATATTGGCACCACATTTGCCTTGCGCCAGTCACTTGGCACCACACCAGACATTACGAAATCCCTGAAGATTTTAGACAGCGGTACAGCAATAACAGAACTGAGTTCTTTTAGAACTCTGGGGTGTAACCCATCTGGTCCAGGAGTCTTGTACACATTAATTTTATTTAGCTTAGATTGGATCATGTCTACATTCAGCCAGTCTAGCATTTTACAGGAAGCGTGATCCGCACTGGCACCACCCACGTCAGAAGTTCTTTCTTCTATCATATTAACGGAGCTAAAAAACCCATTAAGTATCTCTGCTTTCTCTTGGTCTCTAGTCACCGATGCCCCATTTTCAGAATAAAGTGGCCCTACCTGCTCTGACCCATTTTTTTGCATTGATATGTCTTATTTTTGTATTTTGGCTGATTTGATTTCCTTTTCACAGATTTTGGTAAGTTTTTTGTAAGCACTGAAGCCTCAGGTGACCCATCAGATTTATATTTTTTGAATACCCTCTTTTTATAATTATTTACCCTTTTAACTTTTAGCTGTAAGCCACGCAGGGTGTAATCTAGCCCACCTATACTTGTTACCTATTGGAATAAATTTAGAAGTATAATGACCCAGGATAGATTTGAATTTCTCCCATTTAACATTAGTATCACCATGTGACTGTATTTGATCCCAGTCTATATCCTGTAGTGCAACCCTGAATTGGAAATTAGCCCTCTTAAAATTCGAAGTTTTCGATTTTCCCACCTGTTTTCGCTTTTTACAGTTCTACAAATTTCATTCTAATAATGTCTAGTTGAGCCTCAGTCATTTTCTACTGATTTATTGTTACTTTATGAACTATACATTATTCAGATAACAACAAATAAAAACAAATACCATTATTAAATATTTAATCAATGAATTACAAATATCGTTCTTAAAAAAACATGTATAGCTGAATCTTCTCAGCATCTCAGTTAGTCCTTTGGAAAATGAATTAACATGCAGGCAGGGCGCTGATCAGCTTGATTTCTTTGCAACTGCCCGGAAACTTCATCAACTTTTGAAAGTGAACTTCTTCCCATCTGTTGGTTGATGGCTTACTGTATTTACTGGTATATAGGAAAATGTCCAATTTGTCCTGTTAAAATATAGAGTTTTGGATATACTCAAAGTATAATACTACCTCTCTTGTAACGCACATATGGGATAGATAAAAAAAACTGATCCGATTTCAAAATGGTAATTTTAAATAATTAAAACCTTCTTTAGTTAAAATAATCGTTCTTCTGGCAGTAATAACTTTTCATACTTCAGTGTTCAGAGCTGTGTGACATGTCATTTTTTTTGCAAGATTAGCTGACATTTTTATTGCTTCCTTTATGAGGACTGCACAGGCTTTTGATCAATTTGTTATATATTGCAAAATGGTTAAAAATGGAATAACTGTTATTACAGCCACTGCTATATCAGCCACTGTGTCGCCACAACTGCCAGAGTTCCCCCCATAGTAGTCACAGTGCCACCCCCCCCCCCCAGCATGTTACACTCCTCCCCATCCCCAGCATGTTCAGCCCCCCCAAACAGCATGCTCTGCTCCTCCCCCCACAACATGCTTTCCTCCTCCTCCCTCCCCCTACAACATGTTCTTCTCCTTCCCCCACAAATTATTCTCAACCTTTTCTCAACCTATTCTCTCCTGTTCTGCTCTTCTCCCACCCCCTAACAAATATAAAAAAAAAATTAAAAAACTTTACTCGCCTTTCCCCGCTCACCCAAAGCAGTTGCCGTTGTCTTCTTCTCTGCAGTGGACGACTTCATGATGTCATTACTTCTGCTGGCTTCAGAGCCTGTGCGTACAGCTATTGTTCACATCAGTATCATGTGTCTCCTTCAAAATTAGTCCCAGGGGACTCTAAACATTCTCTGTATTACTTCTGTGCCCCATTGAGTTTCATAATGCTGAATTGTTTTTTGGCCCTGTCAAATGGCAGACAAAATATAATTACAGCCATATACATTTTTGTAAAATAATTTACAGTACGATATATCAGTAATAACATAATATATATGATATACACAAAAAAATGTGAGAAGTAACAGAAAAAGTGTTAGTCATTAGGATATTCTATTTTTTTACCAAAACTGAACACATATGTATAAAGAAATATGGGATGAGGCGCAGTAAAGAGCTGTGTTTGAGTTTCAGGCATTGCGGTTACTATAACAACCTTGTAGGTTGGTCACCATAAGAAGCTGGTTACTGTTTAACATGTCTTTCTACATTAGTCCTGATTAGGTGAATCAATATGATAACAGCACAACACACTACCGTGCCTTGTTTTACAACACCTCGCCTCACGGCGCTTACTTGGTTGGACCTGTTTCTCTATGTCGGCTGTTAACTATTTTTTAAACTGAAAAAAAGCCATTAGACATGGTCAATGTCAACACCGAGCACCACGGTACCATGGAGATCACGTATGGTAAGGTGTCAGCAACATTTCATTTGTGATATCTTTATTTGAATTGAATATTTAGTGATTTTTCTTTGGCTTTTCCGTAGTTTTCATAAGCATAGTAGTGTTGTGCACCTGTATCAGAAGAGACAAGGTGGAAAATAAACAGACTATCTAATATGAACTGCATTTTAAGAGGTTTATATTGAAAATTCTTTCAGTGTTTGTCTATTTTTTTTATTTCCAAGTGTTTTTGTTTTCAAATTTCCTTATAAGACGTGAACAAAACAGACTTTTATCTTTAGTCTCTATAATTCCTTTCAAAGCTACAAAGGAAGAGATTTTATTGTATTTTATCACAATAGCTCACACTTCTGGGATCAAAGATGGCTTAGGTTTTGTGTTCTTTCCCTTATTTTTATTTTTACTTGAAATTTATTTCAAATTCCAATTCAGTAAATATTATATTGTAGCAAATATATTATTTAAATAATTGCCAAATTTTAGATTTTTCTTTGATTGTTTTTAATATAAATTTTAATATTTCAATATTTTAAAGTGATTGGAATTTTTTTCTACATATATTTCACAAGAAGACATGCCTTTTCTTATCCTCCAACAATAGGGAAGTACTGAACAGGGGAAGTACACACCTTCATGAAAGAAAGACCCAAAGCAAATAGAATTCTGAGCTTAGCAAACAGATCTTTATAGCAAGTTAATTGTTAGGAACATGAATGAATTATTAGCTTCTTCTTAAATCAACAAGACACTTTGTAATGAAGATTATTTTACATCAAGATTGGAACTTTCTTAATTGGTAAATTAATGTTCTATCATTGTCTATTATCATACTTAATTTATTTTCTCATATCAGTATTAGATTATTGCTTTTTATATATAACAGCAGAGGGGGATGTTAAAATAAATATATATTTTTATATTTATAAATACATAAAAACTAACATCAAACAATAGGTGACTCTTTTTAGCTCATCTGCATACGACTTCAGAGGCGATATATATATAATCAAAATCAATACAAAATGTTTTATTCATTATAAATACAAACAGTGCACTCTCTCTAGAGTGCAACACTTTTTGCTTTGTGTATATATTTATAAAAAATAAAAACATTTGTATTGATTTTGATTTTGTGCTTACTGTTCACTTTTTAATTCCACTCTTGACCATAAATGTTCCTACATTCTGGATTTTCACATATTATCTGGACAGACAAATTACCAATCCATACTGCATAGTGGTGATATCTGCTGTCTGTTTGATGTTGTTTTATATCTTCCAACATTTTGCAAAAATTTGGAGGAATTTTTAACCTCAGTTTAAGATTCGTTCCACAGGTGCACAGTGCCACAGATCAAATAAGAGGCGCCACCTTTTAGTAAATCCGTCTGGGATCTCTGCCAGGTTGGACCTGTTTAGATCAGGTCTGACCTGGTGGGCTTTTAGCTATGGGTTTAGCTGGTTTACTGGCGACGACTATAGTAAATACATTGGGAGTGGGTATTCTTGCCCTTCTTCCATGAAAATGGCCAGAATGGGACTTTTTGGATGCCTTGTCTGCCAAAATACTGGCAGATAAGGCTTTATAAATTACTCCCAATGCAACTTTACAAAAACCATAGTTCATGGGCATCAATGAGAGCATGAGACCAATCTCCAATGGCCTCTTTTTTTATTAGTTTGCCTGGAAAAACCCTAATATTCCTGTTTACTGTAAGATATGGAGAGACTTATCAAAAGTGTCTGAGAGCAGAACTGTTTTACTTGCCCATGGCAACCAATCAAACTCCAGCTTTAATTTTCTCACAGCTGTTTATCAAATTAAAGATGAGCTCTTATTGGTTTGCATTGACAATTAGAACAGTTTTACCTCAGATATGTCTGATAAATCTCCCTAAGGCTACATTTACACAACATTGTGCCGCCGTACCGTAGCATGACGGGTACACGTCGTTGACAGGGAGAGGCTCCGTGCGCCTATTGCTGTCTATGGGGGACATATATACGCCATATATGCATCCACCATACGGCTGTGTGAATGTAGCCTAATACTGTATATGGGCTGGTACAAGATAAACAAATTTTTACATTGTAAAGAAGTTGACACCAGCAAAAAAGGTTCCAGTTGCTAAAATTATCTTTAAAACTAAACTTTTAAGAAAATCACATGAATTAATGATCATAGTAGACTTTGCAATTTACTCTATTAAAGACAGCTCGGGGATCAACAAGCCTGATAATGTTTGCAAGGAAATCTACTGTCAGATTTCCTGATTATTAAATATTAATGAACTGCCAGTGTGGATAAAACAATATGGTGGTCATTTATTTTAGTTTTTTTAGGTTTTTTTCTCTTATATTTAAGCCTTCCTTTGGGACATTTGATTATTTGTCCAAAAAGTTGCAACTTTTTCAACTGCCCAGAAAAGTTTTTTCTTTCAGTGTTATACCTGATCTATCTTTAAAATCCACATGTGGATGTATGAAAAAGTTGCAAGTGTTTGCGTAATGATGGTACAAAGTCACAATTTTTTGTGCAAAAAACTCCAGTCCTGAGCAGATGTAAGGAATAGAATAGTATAGGCAGCAAAGGTAGGAATGAATAGTATAAGTCACAAAAATTTTCAAACTCAAAAAATCCAAATCTGTTGGTAGATTTCCTTAAACCTTTACACAGTCACCAAATAGTCTAATCTCTGTACAGAGCTGAATCATCAAGGGATTGATGAATTATGGAAAGTGCTGCTTTTCTTATCGCTGTGTCAGATAAACTGCTCACTGCAGGAGAAAGAAGAAGCAGTAAAAATTAACAAAGAAGCTGGTTTACTAAAATGGGTATTCCAGGAATATAAATGTCTCATACAAAAACCCATAATGCTATAAATAAATGAATACATTTACTCAATCTTATCAATCACAAAACTGAGCCTAAATAGTTTGCTTTCATGATTCACACAATTTTATAAGCTTTCTAAAGCAGACAGATGGCCGCCATCTACAACTACAAGTCCCATGATTCCGCATTTCTCAGTAACAACTCCTCCCTCTTATGCTCTGCTTTCAGTGATGATGTAACAGATTGTCATGCTCTGTTACCATAGTAATGGTACTTTGCCCCACTAAGATGGGTCTCACCACAACACTTGTCATACTGAATGCACTGCAGCCAAATGACTACACCAAACATAGTGATGATCACATGACCTGCCGAGGTAGGTGCAGGACATGTGACCAGCGGCCATCTTCTGTCCTATGTTTCCTCACAGGGACAAAGTCACAGGACTGATTTAAGGGCCTGTAGCATATTCACTCTTCATTACAGTCTATGTCCACAACATTTTTCTGCTAAAGGGACAAAAATGTGAAATATCAACTAATTACATATTAGCTTGTATTTTAATGACCCATTTAAACTTGAATTATGCTTATTTCTGAAATATCCCTTTCATGAAGAAAAGTACAAAATTAGCTATTATGCCTTGCTTTTTTCATTTCTGAAATTAAATTGGTTGAAAGTTTTAGTTACGATTTAAGGCAATATTTACACAACCAGGTTGACTCTTGGTTACAAAAAGGAGATGTTTTGTGAATTTTGTGAATATGTGTGACATTAGATTTAAAATATACGGGCACATTTACTTACCCGGTCCATTGGCGATCCAGCGGCGCCTTCTCTGACGAGGATTCGGGTTCTGCCGGGATTCACTAAGGTCCGTGAGCCTGATATCCACCAGGTGTCACTGCTGCGCCGAGGTCCGCCGTAGTTCATCTTCTACGTCCCGGTGCATTGCGACACAAATTATTTTTTAAATTCTCCGGTTTTTCCAAATCCGTCGGGTTGTTTGACGGTCACGCCCCCTGTTTCTGTTGCGTGAAAGCCGGCACCCAATGCGCCAAAATCCAATCACGTGCGCCAAAGTCTAGGGGCAATTCGGCGCAAATCAGAAATCATTGGGAAACCCGCAGAAAGTGCGTGATTTGGACCCTTAGTAAATGAGCACTATAGTCTATGAGTGATCTGTAAAAAATAGATTACACAAGAACATGCTCTAAATTTTAACACCTGTGCACACCCCTACAGGCTTAGCTCTCTCCATACTGCTGAGGTCCCACCAATAGCAGCAGTTAACCTAACTTATCTTTCAATGGGTGCTGCCATCTTGGATGACCGTTCACCGGAGGGTGGCGATTGGTTACTTGCAGGCTTGCCATGTGCAATGATATCCAATAGCCTGCAGATGGCTACTATTGCCATATATACTCGAGTATAAGCTGACCTGAGTATAAGCCGTATATAGCCAGCAACCCCCTTGTATATAGCCAGTGCCTGCCCCCAGTATATAGCCAGCAGCCCCCTTGTATGTAGCCAGTGCCTGCTCCACAGTATATAGACAGTGCCTGCTGCCCTGTATATAGCCAGTGCCTGACACCCTGTGTATAGCCAGTGGAGAAAAGGAAGGGTACTTGTCTCAGTTTTCCTTCCTAGAGCAGGAAGGGTACTTGTCTCAGTTTGGCGCACAGTTTGGCGCACACAGATAGGTATGTCACCTATCTGTGTGCGCCGAACTGAGACAAGTACCCTTCCTGCTCTACCGACTACGCTTCCAGACCGGTTTGGCAACCGCGTCTTGAAGACCCTTGTCCACGGGCAGCACCAGGAGACATTAACCATCTATACCCTCATTAGAGTTGTGCCTAAATCAGCACAACCACATCCAGTGAGCCTCTCTCCATTCTTCCCAGTCAGCACCATAAGCTACTACCATACTACTCTATGAGCGCTTTTCTGGTCTTTCCTTGTCCGGCTTTCTAAATGACCCACTATATAGCCAGTGCCTGTACCCAGTTTATAGCCAGTGCCTCCCCCCAGTATATAGTCTGTGCCTACCCCCCAGTATATAGCCATAGCCTGCCCCCCATTACATAGCCATTACCTGCACCCCACATATATAGCCAGTGTCTACACCCCATTATGTAGCCAGTGGCCCCCTTGTATATAGCCACGGCCAAATGTCTGAATCGCCACTTTTTCTCCATTTTTCCATCTATTAATATTTGAATAAAAAATTATCGAACAGTCACAAAGGTCCCAAACTGATATAAATTAAAGAGAGGGTACATACTGCAAAAAATGACTTAGGTCCATACACTAAAGTGTAAAAAAAGTTATTGGTCTCAGAATTCGGCAAAAGGAGGAGGCGTCATTTATAGCGCAGAATGAAAGCCATAAAAACAGAGCCCACAAGAAAATACTGCAAATGCATTTTTCTGTCGGTGTCACCACACTTTAAATTTTTTTTCCAGCTTTCTAGTATATTAAATGGAATATTATATGGTGCTACTAAAAAGTACAATTTGTCCCACAGATACAAAGCCATCACAGACCTCTATAAACATAAAATAAAAAAGTTATCACGTCTGGAATGAGGAGAGTCTTGTAAGGGTTAATGGACACACAACGGCAGATTTATCAAGCTGTCTGAAAGACCAGCAGTGTGAATGCATCCATTTATACAAAAGGTATAAAAGGAATTGCACACATGGACAGTTTCACTTTTATGTTAATAAGCCCCAACTTGAGATCATCAAATCCCTCCCAGGTAAACATCTGCAAAGAGTTTGTATGTTCTCTCCGTGTTTTCGTGGGTTTCCTCCTGGTACTCCGGTTTCCTCCCACACTACAAAACATACTGTTAGGTTGTTATATAGTGCTGAGTAATCTGTGTGCGCTATATAATTAAAGAATTATTACTATTATTGATGAGATTTCAACTGACTGTCAACTGTCTGCCTCACTCCGGAAATTAATATATAGCGCTAATGCAGAAAACGGAATATTTCCCCCATGTAATGGAAAACCTAGCTGCTATGAGACCATTGGTCAAGTGGGCAGGAAGTGGGCATGACAGGTAGTGGGGATGAAAGGAAGTGGGCATGACAGGAAGTGGTGATGGCTTGTGTACATTTTTACAACAAACAAATCTGTCATAAGTTCCTGGCATGAAAAAGTCCCAAGACATTCAGAATATTTGAAGGTATTCTACTGTTTTCAACAGAGTTTTTGGTTGCCATTTTGTACTTCTTACCTCAATTACCTCTACAAAATAACAACCACACCTCAGTACATCATATTTATAGGTAACTGAGCAGTATAGTTGTGAAAATGCAAAAATTAATCTCTTTATTGCTCATTAGTCCCTTCTTGTTCCTCGTATGACCTGTGTATGCGCCATTGTTCTGTACAATAGTCTGATTGTAGACTATATTGTTATATGGGCCAAGGCTGGGTAAAAGTGGCCTGCAGGTGTGCGGCTACTTCATCTTATCAGCTACAGCCATATCTACAGTAATAAAACATCCTATTTGTCAGGTCCTAGATATTCACATAATTTCCTCATATTTCCCTGATAATTTGGCATGTAAATTCTAACGGCAACAATTGTTTTTTTTTTAAATTTCTTATAATTCTTTGTAAAATTTCAATTGAAACATTTTTGGTCCTTTTATTTTAATTTTCTTAAAGCTATGTTTAATTTTATAACTTTAATTTTGCAACTTGTTTTCACCATTATGCTGGCTGCCACTGCCACTCTGCTGTCAATCATGTGACCCAAGGCTCAGCTCTAACTGCTCAATTGTCACTCTCCGTCACTCTCATTATAAAGACTTCAGGTCAATGATTCACTTGAAAGTAGACAGGACTCTAGTACAGTTACTGCATAGTGGATGGGTGTTCTGCTTCCAGTTCCATTCACTGTATACTGTCGTTCCTATGCTGGAGGAAACTAAGAACAATTGATTTGTGGCGGTGTTGGGTCAGACCCCGACTGATCTGATATAACCTATTCCTAAGGGTGGGATACAACAGGTTCCCTAATTTAAGAGCAAGAAGTGCAGAGAGCACGTGTGTAGTGTAGTGTGTAGTGCAGAAAAGCCATAACTACTATGATATTTATAGTTAAAAGTATCATTAATTCTTATTAATTAATTGAAAATTATCCTCATATTAATATAATATAAAAAAATCCTTTTTTTGTATAGAAAAGCAATTTAATTTAGATTGTTCACATACCTACTGCACCTGTACCGACTAGATCTAAATTCTCTTATTTATAGGTACAGCCCGTTAATACCCCATAAATACAATTTTATTTTGTTCACTGCATAGATCCGGAAGTTAGAACACATACACCACCAGATCCAAGCCATGTACATAATTACAGCACAAAAACAAAATTGTCTACATCAATACTTCAGTAAAACCAGGAAACATGAGTTACAAAAATTCTCTGTGCAAATCGTAACAGCGCCCCCAGTAGTTTATACGAACAGTGCCCCAATAGACAGTAGTAACAATTCTTTAAGTATCCAAAAGTAACAGTTCTCCTAGTAGCCAGTAGTACAAGTCAGAACTAATAATGCACTCAGAAACAGTGCCTTCAGAATTTTAATAACCAGCTCCTGTGGGTCAATCGAATGCCACCCGTGCCTATATCTTTATTATGCATATTCTTGGAAAACTACTTCAAAGGGTTATAGCTATGCCCTTTCGAGGAGTGCACCTACCAAAAGGCGAGGTGAGGCAATCGCCTCGGGGAGCGCTTCCTGGTGCATGCGTAGAACTGCATCTGGCAGGCCAGTATTGAAAGCAGCCAGGACGTGAGTATGCACAGCACAGTCACTAATGATGGATCTTTATATAGGCGGTATGGATGGGTGCCCAGGGCCTTCGGCTTCCCAGAAGCCCACGTCCTCCCATATCTGGGCCTTAAATGAAGATTGTGAGTAAAAATAAAAGTCACCATACTCCCCTTCAGCTTCTTCTTCCCGCGGCTCCATCTTCTCCTCTTCCGGCCCGCGTGCATCACTATGACGTGTGGGGATCGCAGAGAAAAGAAGCCGAAGGTAATTATAGAATTTTTTTTTCAAGGAGCTCTTATGTGGACATTTCATTAAAGGGGGCATATGCTGCGTAAATTTAATTAAAGAGGGCATCTGCTGTGATCATTTCATTAGAGGGGGCATCTGTAGTGGCCATTTCATTAAAGGGTGGCTCTACTGTGGCCATTTCTGTAAAGTGGGGCTCTGCTGTGGCCATTTCTGTAAAGGGGGTCTCTGCTGTGGCCATTTCTGTAAAGGGGGTCTCTGCTGTGGCCATTTCTGGTGGCCATTTCTGTAAAGGGGGTCTCTGCTGTGGACATTTCTGTAAAGGGGGTCTCTGCTGTGGCCATTTCCTTAAAGGGGGGCTCTGTTGTGGACATTTTATTAAAGGGGGGTTCTGCTGTGGATATTTCTGTAAAGGGGGGCTCTGCTGTGGCCATTTTATCAAACGGGGGCCAGTATGGACTGAGGTGGCTGTTGGGTGGAGGAGATTAGGCCTGGGTGCCTGAGGTTGGTTTTGGGACTTAGTCCTGTCAACAGTCCAGGGCCCATGGGACACTTAATCTGCCACTGACAGTCAAACAAGCCTGTATCTGTCTATGTGGTGTTATGAATATAAGTGTATCACCATGTGTATGCAGCACTGTGTTTATGTGTACAGAAATAATGTTCTGTTAGTGTCTATACAAAAACGTATGTGTGTCTTAAAATGTCAAAGCCCATGCACACAAACGTATGGGGGATATATAGACAGCCACATATACGTCCCCCATAGTTGTCTATGGTGCATCGGCTACATCTGTCTTCCTCAGCCCTAATACAACTGTCCACCTCAACTCTTCTACCTCTGTCTACCATGGATAGCTATAGCAGAGCTGAGATGGGAATATGTAGCAGAGATGAGGTTTCAAATAAACCTATAACATCATGTTACCATGCATGTACACCAAGTGACAGAACCGGGGGAGGGGTGCACTCAAATTATAAACACACTGGCCCACACTAAACATTAAACTAGCTATTAGTTTTTTGTCTGACTTGCACTGAAAAGAACAAGCAAACTGCTCACAAATGTATTTATAAAGTGTTTGCCCCAGTTTTGTGTTGTGACTGCACTGTGTCCACCACACAACAAAATTCTGCACCGAAACGAGGGTTTCTGAATCAGGTGCCCATTCAGACTCTGTGCCACATTTATCATAGCGACTTGACAGAACTGTATTGTTAAAAGTGCATCAAAAAAAGTTGGTGCACACTTCCCAAGCAGTACAGCGTGTACTTGTATTCAATAATCTGCACTACTGTTAATAAATGTGGGACAAAATCCCTGCATCCAAAATTCTCAATCTGTAAAAATGTAAAAGAACAGTCAACGTTGTAATAGAAAAAAAAGTCTGCTTTGTCGGCACTTTGTCACTCACTGATAAAAATGTATGTTCCTCTTAATTGTATCAATAAAAAAATTAGTTCATCTCACAAAAAAATACATCTTGCATAGCTCCGGAAGCTCAGATTAGAAATATTGGGGCAGAGGACAACAGACAGTAGGATTAGGAATCTCATATCTGCTTCATGCCATTTACTTCCCCTGTGTGGTCTGCAGCATGAAGTGAGATCTGTGGCCTCTGAAAACCCACTGGGATAAATGTATGGATATGTATATTTGATGTTTATATGGTGTATGTGTGTGTATATGGTGTGTATATAGTGTATGTATGTGTATATATGGTTTATATCTGTATATGCTGTATGTTTGTGTATATGTGATCTGTGTATATGCTGTATGTGTGTAAATGGTGAAAGTGGTGTATATACTGCATGTGTGTGTTTACTTACTGGATGTATGTACATGGTATTGTATGTGTGTACATGCTGTATGTGTGTTTATATGGTATGTATGTACTGTATGTATGTGTGTTTATGCTGTATGTATGAATGCATTAGACAGAGGTATACGCACATGCACCATATATACTCTACATGCATGTACCTGGAGTGAATATGATGCAAATATACCATTAATGAATATATGACACACATAAATATATACCAGAATAAATAGTCTTCTACATAAATATGTATCTACAGGAAATATGCCACCCATAAATATAAAGCAGCAATAAATGTACTTTACAACAGGGCTGTCAATAGGCAACCTTGTCTCTCATGGGTAACATTTATATTTCCTTAGGTTTAGAACATCATGATGCCTTCTCCCAGCTATTATTTACATCTCCTGAAAACTACTGCCGAGATTTCTGTCACTCCTTGAAACACATCTCCATACTTCACTATTAAAATACCACAGTCACTTACAGTTTAGTATCCATTGAATAACAACTAGGCCCCCACAGTTGCCCTTAAAACATAACTCTGAAGTTATCTGGTCAAAAATTTTTTAGTACAGTTGAAGAGTGCCTTTGACAACAACTCAAAAGCTACATATATCATTCTGGTGGCTTCTTCCTAGCCTTAGATCTAGCCTTGTATATCAGCTCTACTTATAAAATCATTTTCAGCTTCTTCTGAAGTAGGCAGGCTAGGGCCGGATTAAGCTTGGTGGAGGCCCCTGGGCGCAAAATATGGTGGAGGCCCCCATTGAATGTAGTACAGACAGGGAACAACAATCGCTATATACCGCCCCCCAGCAATCACTATATACAGCCCTCAGTAATCACTATATACAGCTCCCCCAGCAATCACTGTATACAGCCCCCCAGCAATCACTGTATACAGCTCCCCAGCAATCACTGTATACAGCCCCCCCAGCAATCACTATATACAGCCCCCCCAGCAAAAACTATATACAGCTCACCCAGCAATCACAGTATACAGCTCCCCCAGCAATCACTGTATACAGCTCCCCCAGAAATCACTGTATACAGTTCCACCAGCAATCAATGTATACAGCTCCACCTGCAATAACTGTATACAGCTCCACCAGCAATAACTGTATACAGCTACCCCAGCAACCACTGTATACAGCTCCCCCCCAGCAATCACTATATACAGCTCCCCAGCAATCACTATATACAGCTCCCCCAGAAATCACTATATACAGCTCCCCCAGCAATCACTATATACAGCTCCCCCAGCAATCACTATATACAGCTCCCCCCCAGCAATCACTATGTACAGCTGCCCCAGCAATCACTATATACAGCTCCCCCAGCAATCACTATATACAGCTCCCCCAGCAATCACTGTATACAGCTCCCCCAGCAATCACTGTATACAGATCCCCCAGCAATCACTATATACAGATCCCCCAGCAATCACTATATACAGCTCCCCCAGCAATAACTATATACAGCTCCCCCCCAGCAATCACTATATACAGCCCCCCCCATCAATCACTATATACAGCTCCCCCAGTAATCACTGTATACAGCTCCACCAACAATCACTATATACAGCTCCCCCAGCAATCACTGTATACAGCTCCCACAGTAATCACTGTACACATCTCCCCAGCAATCACTGTATACAGCTCCACCAGCAACCACTATATACAGTTCCTCCAGCAATCACTATATACAGCTCCCCCATTAATCACTACATACAGCTCCCCAGCAATCACTATATACAGCTCCCCCAGCAATCACTATATACAGCTCCCCCAGCAATCACTATATACAGCTCCCCCCCCAGCAATCACTTAATACAGCTCCCCCAGTAATCACTATATACAGCTCCCCCAGCAATCAGTGTATACAGCTCCCCCAGCAATCACTATATACAGCTCCGCCAGCAATCACTATATACAGCTCCCCCCCAGCAATCACTATATACAGCCCCCCCAGCAATCACTGTATACAGCTCCCCCAGCAATCATTATATACAGCTCCCCCAGTAATCACTATATACAGCTCCCCCAGCAATCACTACATACAGCTCCCCCAGCAATCACTACATACAGCTCCCCCAGCAATCACTATATACAGCTCCCCCAGCAATCACTATATACAGCTCCTATAATAACTATATACATCCCTATAATAACTACATACACCCCCTATAATACCTACATACAGACCCCTATGACAACTACATACAGACCCCTATAATAACTACATACAGTCCCCCTATAATAACTACATACAGCCCCTTATAATAACTACATAAAGTCCCCTATGATAACTACATACAGCCACCCATAATAACAATATACACCCTTAAAATAACTATATAGAGTCCCTTATAACTAAATACAGACCCCTATAACTACATAGAGACCCTGTATAATTATTTACAGTCCCTCTATAACTAGATAAAGTCCCCATATAAATATATACATTCCCCCTATAAGAACTAGATAAAGTCCCCATATAAATATATACATTCCCCCTACAACAACTATATAGTCCCCCTATAACAACTATATACACCCCCTCTAGCAACTATATACACCCTCCTAACAACTATATACACGCCCTCTAACAACTATATACACCTCCCTCTATAATAACTATATGCAGATTGCTATTATTGCTATATACCCCCACCCATAATAAATATATACAATCCCCCAAAAATAACTATACACAGACCTAGATAAAATACTGAAATTGTTCTTACCTTCCATCGTTCCCATGATGCGCGCCATCCTCATCCTCCCTCGTGGTGTGGGGTGGATGTAAACAAAGATGGCGGCGCCCTGCTACAGGCCACGCCGTGAGTCGCGGCACGGTGATGTCACACTCTGCGCCGCCATCTTTATTTACATTCAATCGTCTATGGCAGAGCAGGGAACTTATTGTTCCGTCGCTCTACCATAGACCAAAGGCGGGAAGACACATCGGCGGGATTCCGGCACGAATACATTGTTGGCGATTCGGGCGGTCATGTGACTGCACGAATTGCCCCAATTCGGTGGGAGCCCATTTAAAGGCAAAGTGGTGGGGGCCCCGGGGCTCGTGCCTCGGGAGCCCCCCCCCTATGATCCGGCCGTGAGGCAGGCTCTTCTTGGTTGTTAGCTAAGGGCATTGAGGCCAGAGCAGAATCCAGAATCGATTCTCTCCAGAGCAACAGCTGCATTAAGGTAATTAATGTATATTGGAAAAATGTTAGTTTTCAGCTATTGCAGCTATAGGAAAATCTATATGAACTTTACAGTTACACTTTAATAATACATACTCTTCACAAATGACCACTTACATAAACCAAACAATACATTAACCACTCACTACATTATAGTTTATACTATATTCCTTGAACACTGTATTAGTGCCCCCTAATAAATAAATTTGACCCATTAAATTATTACTTTATACAGCAGATTCTTATTAATATGTAGAGTTATCTCATATCTCAGTTGTTGTAATGGTAAGACTATATCCCACAACAGTTCTGGACTTTGGGGTCTGTTCCACTGTTCTCAGCAGTGAGAATTGTATCTCAAATGAAATGGCGAATAAGCGAGCGGTCATCTTCCTATTCCACTATTCAACCAGTGTGGGAGTCAGTAACACCAAGACCAGGAGGCATGGTGGGATAAAGTCATCCGGCCTTCCAGATTCAGAGTTGCTTAAAGCAGCAACAAAGCAGATTGGAACCAGAGGTGAGAAAGCAGAGTTGAATGGCAGATTTATTTATTTACCACTATCATTTTCACCACTAAACTACCAGGTGGGGTATGAAATATTCTTTTCAGAATTCCCTTTTTTCTGTTATACATTGCCTGTTTACCTACAAAAGTCACAAAATAATATGTTGTCTGAGGTGAGTCACGTTGAGAGGTTGGAGGAATAGTGTCAGTCGTTACCAGGGCTGGGATGAGGCCCTTAGTTGCCCTTGGCCAACAAGTAAATATGCCAAACCCCTCACATAAAATTGCAGCAAAAACGCAATGGAATCATGGCCGGTGAAAAGAACAAACTAGTGCCCTCCCCTCATTTAAATCTTGCAGGTGCTGTAAATTACATATAAGAAAGAAATTGCACATATAAATGTATAACTGAAAGTAATACGGCAGACATATAAGCAGAGGTCGCAATAACACTTCTACAAGCGAGGATGCTTTACTCCCCCAAAAAACCCTTGATGATTTTTTTTTTTGAACTACTGGCTGCTGGCACTCGCTGCTATTGTGCTGTGTGTGTATGATGTATGGTATGTATATATTGTATATGTATGATGCCTTTATACTGTATGTATGTCCATATGGGCACATCCAGATATATCTGGCGGGTGTTTGTGCCGCGTTTTATTTCTACAACAGGTACCGCGTGTAAAAAGTCATTGGCTGAAGCAAGTGCATCATGTGTATAAGAGTGTATTGAATGTATCTCACACTGACCACATATATAATTATAAGGACTAAAAAACATAAAAGCTTTAATGACCCTTCTCATCCAGCCCTTCCTCAGATTTAGCTCATTAGATTTAGTTAGGTAAACCCTAACCATGATAATAATAATTAATGTGCATATGTGTATTTACATATGTATGCATAAATTATTTACAGATGAAGCATTGGTTAGCATGACCGGCTTAACCCTTTAACCAGACGTGATAACGCGATCTGCAGTGTAAGTCACTACAGAGAACCTCCCATTTTCTGTGATATCTACACTTGCAGTCATGTTAACCAATGCTGCAACTGTACATATATAGTGTGGGTACTAGCTTGGTAGAAGCGGTAAAATTAGTCCAGAATCGCAGTCAGAGACAGTGACACAAGAGCTTTGGCTACAAACAGGGCTTTGCCTGGCTTTAATAGCAGAAAACAAATAAGAAATAAAACATAAAGCCTTAACTTCAGGCTAAAATAAACACCTGCTCGGCTGAACTCTAACTAACACAGAGTCTTCCCTGACTACTCGGGGGGCGTACTACCAGCCACCCGAAACAAAAACAAAACGTGGGTTTTGCCTCACGTGACACACACAGTCCGTATTAGGCTCGCAGGCCTCAGTGCAGGAGAATAGAGTCAGGTTCTGCCTCTCCACATGTTTCCTCCTTGTGAAGCACAGAGTGCAATCCTTTTAAAGCTCTAGTTGGAGCTGAGCTCCAACACCTGGGTTTCCTGAAACAACCAGGAAAACCAGTGCTGGACAGGAAGGGAATGACTAGCCCCACTACCAGCCTGCCAGTCATTCCAAAAATCCAGGCCCGAAAATAGGATTTACCAGATCCTTTAGCAAGCTATGTCTTGCTAAGGACATCAAGTCTCCCTGGATCTTCTACATCTCACTCAGCTTTCCCTGGGTGAGATGTACACCCCCTGTCCCCTAGAAGACATATGAGAGAAATCTAGGGGAAATATAGCGATTTCCCTCCACCTTACCAGTCACTATCTCACATACCCTCCCCCTTTGTTCGAACCTGTCGGGGCGGACACACTTAGCCACCAAGCAATGTGTTCTGGACAGAGCATCTGCATTTCCCTGCAGTTTGCCTGACCTGTGCTCAACTGAAAACTTAAAGTTTTGTAAAGTGAGAAACCATCTTGTGACCCTTGCATTCCTCTCTTTAGCCTGGCTCATCCACGTAAGAGGGGAATGATCTGTCACCAACCTGAAGTGTCGACCCAATAAGTAATACCGCAGGGATTCCATTTAATTGCCAAACACTCACGTTCAACAATGCTATAACTTCTCTCTGCCGGTGTAAGCTTCCTGCTTAGATACGTTACCGGGTGCTCTTCTCCCCTAACCTCCTGTGAAAGGACTGCACCTAACCCTACATCAGAGGCGTCCGTTTGCACGACAAACATTTTTTTAAAGTCAGGAGTTATTAGGACTGGCTGTCTACAAAGGGCAGTTTTTAATTCCTGAAATGAACTTTCAGCCTCTGGGTTCCACTTGACCATGACCGAATTACTCCCCTTGGTAAGGTCGGTTAAGGGTGCTGCAATACTTGCAAAGTTTAGTATGAATCTGCGGTAATAACCCAGAATTCCCAGAAAAGCTCTTACCTGTTTTTTGTTTAAGGGTCGGGGCCAGTTTTGGATAGCCTCTACTTTATTTACTTGGGGTTTTATCACACCTCTACCAATGACATAGCCCAAGTAACGTGCCTCCTCAAGTGACTTTCCCAGTCCTCACTAAAAATGATAATATCGTCAAGATAAGCCGAGGCATATCTACGATGTGGCTTAAGGACAACGTCCATTAACCTTTGAAAAGTTGCTGGGGCCCCATGCAACCCAAAAGGCAAACAAACATACTGGAAAAGACCCTCTGGGATGACAAATGCAGTTTTCTCCTTTGCCCTGTCAGTAAGCGGTACCTGCCAGTACCCTTTGGTTAGGTCAAGGGTGGAAAAATATCTAGCATGACCAAGTCTCTCGATTAGTTCGTCCACCCTTGGCATTGGATAGGCATCAAACTTTGATACCTCATTTAATTTTCTGAAGTCATTACAGAAACGCAGCGTACCATCTGGTTTAGGAATCAGGACAATGGGGCTTGACCACTCACTATTTGATTCCTCAACAACCCCTAGGTCCAACATCTTTTTGACTTCTTCCGAAATGGCCTGTCTACGAGCTTCAGGTACTCTGTATGGTTTTAGGTGAACTCGTACCTGTGGTTCGGTGACAATGTCATGTTTTATCAGCGAGGTACGGCCTGGCGTCTCTGAGAACACATCAGCGTTTCGCAAGATGAACTCTCTAGTTTCCTGCGTCTGAGCCTTGGACAGGGACTCGGATATACGAACCTCGGGTATGCCGTTACCATGAGAGTTTACCTCTACTGCAAGGACCTGCGGAGTAACTTCACAAGGCCAACTTACAGCTGACAAATTTTCTCTGTCCTTCCAGGGTTTTAGTAAATTTACATGGTACAACTGTTCTGGCTTCCTCTTCCCTGGCTGATATACTTTGTAGTTCACCTCTCCTACTTTCTCCAAAACTTCATACGGCCCTTGCCACTTAGCCAGGAACTTACTTTCTATGGTTGGTACCAAAACTAAAACGCGATCACCAGGGTTAAAAGTTCTGACCTTAGCCGACCTGTTATATACCCGCCTTTGGGCCTCTTGAGCCTGCTCTAGGTGAGCTTTAACTATAGGCATTATTGCACCGATCCTGTCTTGCATAAGACTAATGTGCTCTATTACACTTCTGTAGGGTGTATGTTCCTGTTCCCAGGTTTCCTTGGCAATGTCAAGGAGGCCGCGGGGGTGCCTACCATACACCAGCTCAAATGGGGAAAACCCAGTGGAGGATTGCGGTACTTCACGAACTGCAAACATTAGATAGGGTAACAGGCAATCCCAATCCTTACCGTCCTTACAAACCACCCTTTTTAACATGCCCTTCAGGGTCTTGTTGAATCTCTCAACCAGGCCATCCGTCTGCGGATGATATACAGATGTACGCAAGTGTTTAATTTTCAAGAGCCTACACAACTCTTTAGTTACCTTAGACATGAAGGGGGTTCCCTGGTCTGTAAGGATCTCTTTAGGGATACCTGTACGGGAGAACATGTGAAATAGTTCCTTGGCTATTAGCTTAGAGGAAGTATTTCTTATTGGCACAGCCTCGGGATAACATGTGGCATAGTCTACAACAACAAGGATATACTGATGTCCTCTAGCTGATTTTACCAGGGGACCAACCAGATCCATTGCCACTCTCTCAAATGGTACCTCTATAATGGGTAAGGGTACCAAAGGACTCCTGAAATGTGACACCGGAGTGGTTAGTTGACACTCTGGACAGGTCTCACAATACCTTTGTACTTCAACAACAACCCCTGGCCAGAAGAAGCGCTGCAAAATACGCTCACGGGTTTTTTCACATCCCAAATGTCCGCCTAGCACGTGCTTGTGAGCCAGATCCAGCACCACCCTGCGGAACGGTTGGGGTACTACCAGCTGTTCAACAATTTCCCCACATACATTGTCTACCCGATATAGCAGTTCCCGATCAATCGCCATGTGGGGAAATACCTTCTCAGCCCCTGGGTATTGTGGTACACCATTTATTACCTTCACATTTTCCCTGGCTTTTAACAATGTGGGATCTCTTAGCTGAGCGGTCCCAAAATTATCCCGGGACACCTCCAACTCAGGCATATCAGGAGCTTCCTCCTGTTCCTCAGTTTCACCAGCTAGTACCGCTAGGGGAAAATTCTCGGTTTCATTATTGGTCACCCCTACCGCTGGAACCTCACTGTCAGGGTCAAAGGGTTCAGGGCTAACCACGGAACTTACATTGTCAACTGATACATTTTTATGTCGCCACAAGTCCCAGAAAAGGGGAAAGTCTCTTCCCAATATCACACTGTGCATTAGTGACTTGACCACAGCCACACTGTGGGAAGCTGCACCACAGGGAGTTTCAAACATGACCACGGCTGTAGGGTAATATCTGGTCTCTCCATGAATGCAAAGTACCCCAACAGTTTGTCCGCTGCACAATCCAGGGTCTATCAGAGAGCCATGTACCAGGGTCACTAAGCTCCCAGAGTCCAACAGTGCATTCACAGAGCAGCCTCCTATTTTCACAGCACACATTTGAGGCTCTGCCTCAGTCTCTGCAGAGTAAACAGGTCTTGCAAACAGAGACACGGGCCCTGCGGTGTTGCAGTCCATGGGCTCGGTCGTGAGGGGACAAGTAGCCATCACATGTCCGGGTTCTCGGCAGCGCCAACAACGTATGCTGCCCCCGTCACCACTTTGAGACCCTTGTCTGGTTCTTAAGGGCTCACTAGACCTACTTGACCCAGCTGCTTGTTCCCCCTCTGAGCAACCTCCCCTGTAGACATTTCTCACCCCTTTAACAGTAGGTAGAGTCTTACCAGTTGACCTGGATAACTTGCTGTCCCTGGGGTTGGCACGTCCGGGAGATGTTTGGAGTAGCTCCTCTGTTGCACTGTATCTTTCTACGAGACTCACGAGTTCATCAGCCGTCGTAGGTCCTCCTTGTCCGACCCAGCGCTGGATCCTAGAAGGAAGGGATCTGATGAATTTGTCCAGGACCACCTTCTCTATTATCTGGCCTGGTGTGGCTTCCTCCGGCTGCAGCCACTTCTTTACAAGGTGTATGAGATCATGCATCTGTGACCGTGGTGGCAGTGTCTCAGAGAAAGACCAACTGTGCACACGCCCTGCACGCACATGCATGTTCACTCCAAGTCGTGCAAGGATCTCACCCTTAAGCTTTATGTAGTTCTTAGCGTCCTGCTCACTCAAGTCATAGTAAGCTTTTTGTGGCTCACCTGTTAGCAAAGGTGCTACCACATCTGCCCACTGGTCGGCTGGCAGCTTTTCACGCTCTGCCACTCTCTCAAAGACCATAAGGTACGCTTCCACGTCATCTGTGGCGGTCATCTTTTTTAGAGAGGCATGTACTGTGGCCCTTAGAGAAGTAGACACTCCTTGGGTCTCGTGCACACCAGAGCTCGTTCTGCTGGACGACAGTGTCTCACCAAGCAAGGCCATTTTCTCCACCAGGAGGCGATTCATCTCGTCTTGCTTGGCCTGGGCTTGTTGCTGCCTTTCCTCAGCCTGGGCAAAAGCTCGCTGTTGCTGCATAATCATTTGCTGCTGCTGTAGGATGGCTTGTCCAAACTGCTTAACAAAGTCCTCCATCATACTGGACCCTCTCGCAGCTTTAATCCAGGAGGGAAAAAAAAAAAAATACGTGTATGTCTCTTTAAGACTGCGTTACTATACCCGCATCCTCCACCATATGTGGGTACTAGCTTGGTAGAAGCGGTAAAATTAGTCCAGAATCGCAGTCAGAGACAGTGACACAAGAGCTTTGGCTACAAACAGGGCTTTGCCTGGCTTTAATAGCAGAAAACAAATAAGAAATAAAACATAAAGCCTTAACTTCAGGCTAAAATAAACAACTGCTCGGCTGAACTCTAACTAACACAGAGTCTTCCCTGACTACTCGGGGGGCGTACTACCAGCCACCCGAAACAAAAACAAAACGTGGGTTTTGCCTCACGTGACACACACAGTCCGTATTAGGCTCGCAGGCCTCAGTGCAGGAGAATAGAGTCAGGTTCTGCCTCTCCACATGTTTCCTCCTTGTGAAGCACAGAGTGCAATCCTTTTAAAGCTCTAGTTGGAGCTGAGCTCCAACACCTGGGTTTCCTGAAACAACCAGGAAAACCAGTGCTGGACAGGAAGGGAATGACTAGCCCCACTACCAGCCTGCCAGTCATTCCAAAAATCCAGGCCCGAAAATAGGATTTACCAGATCCTTTAGCAAGCTATGTCTTGCTAAGGACATCAAGTCTCCCTGGATCTTCTACATCTCACTCAGCTTTCCCTGGGTGAGATGTACACCCCCTGTCCCCTAGAAGACATATGAGAGAAATCTAGGGGAAATATAGCGATTTCCCTCCACCTTACCAGTCACTATCTCACAATAGTTATGCAGTTTTTTTAACTGACTGCAGGTGGCGATGTGATTTAGTATAAGGCACTGGCTGTGTATGTCAGTAGTCAGCAGAAGACTAGAAGAAGCCTGAATTGGGCACTAGAAAAAGGGTCTTTATTATTATGGGCTGTGACCAGTATGACTTCAAGTTCAAGGCCCTAGAGTAAAATCTAAAATTTGTTAAAGAGCGAGGGACTTTCTGGAGCAAGATACAAATGCAACCACATATATGAAGAAGCGACCTGTCTTATACATAGGATTCCTTAGCTGACTTTTCTTGAAGGTGTCTTGTAGGACCATTGCTGAGGCCAAATAGTATTAAAATATGTAGAGTTGAGCGTATCCAAAGTTTTCTTATCCGATTGTTTACGATTATTGGATTTTATGGGGAGTTTATTTCTCACTGTCACAGGTAGAGGGCAGTAGGGAACCGGAGCATAATGGACATTTTCTTCTTGTTCCCAGTACTGCACAATGAACATTCAATAGAACTGGGTAGCAATTGCTTTAAACAGATGAATTACCAGAATTAATGGTGAGGAGGAAAGTGGACATCATCAATCTTATTTTTACCGTAAATTGGTGTTGTCAAACGCCACCTCATCAAAATAATCAAATTCATTTAACTTTTTAAATAAGAAGCAAATTAGATAAAAAGTTAAAAGGTGATGTACCCCACTAAAGTTTAATAGCAATGTTGTGCATTAGGTGGATAGAGGGTATAAAAATGTTGAACTTAACCCCTTCCCGCTGATGCCCTTTTTCGCATTTGGTATTCATTTTTCCCTCCCCACCTTCAAAAATCTATAACTTTTTTATTCGGTAGCACCGAATGCAATATGCAGCAAAGCCTTACCGGCTATGGAGAGGGCTCAACCCATGAGCCCTCCCCATGCACCCGCAACCGGCATGTGACGGAGTACTACGTCACATGTCGCTAAGGGTTTAAAATCAGATTACTGGGGAGAATAAAAACGAGAATGTTGAAGGATGCTAGAGAGGGTGTTACATTTTGAATTGAGAAATGAGATATCTATTTCATATTCCATGCCGGGTACTGGGAAGTGGAAATAAAATTCAACATGCAGTAAAATTGGCAAGAAATTTGCACCATTTTTTTGTGAGCTCTGTTTTTACATCTTTCACTGTACATTCCAAATGGCATCTCTAATATATACTGTGGTTCATCACAATCACAAGGATACCAAATTTATATAGGTTTTATTAGGTTTAGATTTAAAAAAAATAAAACCTTTCGTATAAAAAAAAATCTACATTTTGCAATAATCTGACTCCAATAACTTTTTCATACTTAGAAGTACGGAGTTGGCTAAGGTTTCATTTTTCATTTCCGGGACGAGCTGACGTTTTCATTGCTACTATTTGATCACTTTATAACGGCAAAAAATGTTGATTCGGACATTTGGGCGCCTTTTTCCCTTAAGGGGTTCGCCGCCATAAAAAACTGTTTTTATGTTTTTATAGATTGAGAATTTTGGGATGCGGTGATACTTAATATGTTGTGTTCTTTAACTTTTTCCAAAATTTTTTTTAATTATATATTGTTTTATGTGTGTTACAACATTTTTTGCGTATTTTTCCTTTTTTTATTTTTACATTAATAGCATAAGAACTAGTGATCATGTGATAACCATGTATTGCAGTGCATTAGAAGTGTCAACTTATTCACTTGCAGGTTCTGGATCGAGCAAGTTCTGCCTCAGACAGACCCGGGGACCTTTATTAGGGAGGACGAAGGAGGGAGCCCCCTCCCTCAGCATATACATAGATCCCGTGGTCACAGCATTGACCGCAGGATCTAAGGGGTTAAAGAGGCTGGATCTGAACTCATTCCGATTCAGACTGTTAGAGCAGGGGCATATGATAGCCGTGTAACTGGTCTTCCATGCACGGGGGACTCGAGAAGAACTTGGGTTAGGCTGACAGAAAAACCCGTCTGCCTAGCCCAAAGTCCCTTAGGGACCGTTGCAGAAACCCGTATGGGTGGTCACATTGTCCATACCACAAACAGCCTAAATATTGGATTGATTCTCCTATTACAAACATATATAGAATAAGCATAGAATAATCATCTGTATTTATAGAATAATTATAATAATCTTTATTTATAAAGCTGCATCATATTTGTAGCGCTTTATAAATCATAGGAGGGGACATAAACAAAAAAAAACAAGATATTACAGACTATAAACCGTCATATGGAAGAGCAAGATGTCTATGAGGATGAAGGGAGTGACACAAGAGGTATAAGAGCTCCCTGGTGTCCCAGATTCAGGTCTTTCCAGGTCTGTCCCATTATCACTTTGATGATGTCACCAGTTTACAGTCAGTGACACTGCATTTCTCATAAACTAGAGATAGCGTTGTGGCAGAGTACTGATTACACACAGATGACAAATTCACAGCTGACAGTATTGCCACATCTGGTACCAAACATCATTCAACTTTTCATGACCATAACTTATCACTGCAAAATTTGTCATCTGGGTGTCTTCTGCTTATTCAACATATCTCTATACTGCAACCTTGAAAATACTACAGCCACTGTGCAGCGGCAGTGTATAGTGTCTCCTAGAAAATAACTATGTCTCAGACTGTGCTCGTAAATAATATATACCCTTGACAATACCATGGACCTGCATATAAAACATACACAGTAACTCCCTTAATATACGTATAATGAAGATATACTATGCGAACTGAATAAAGGAATTATAGTTACCCCCTGATTAAATACAGGCAGTCGCCGCGTTACATACAAGATAGGGTCCGTAGGTTTGTTCTTAAGTTGAATTTCCATGTAAGTCGAAACTGTATATTTCATAATGGTAGATTCATAATGGTAAGTCGGGTGTGCTTAAATACTAAAATAAAATTTTTAACATGTTAGGTTATGTTCCAGGATTATTAAATTACAGATTAGGGCAGAGGAAGGAAGGAGGCATCTACTGTCAGATCTACTGCTGATGGTAGGTTCTTCATGGCAGGTCTCCTTTAAAGCCTGAGCTGCAACACCACATCCAACCTGCGTATAGGAGTGGCGTTTTTTCTCATCTTAGAGAACCTCTTTAATGAAAATAACTTCATCACATCCCTCATATCTGGGGACCAATATTTGTCCAGACATTTTATTGCACAAAATATTTGCCGGGCTGAATGTATAGACACTTTACTATTTGCAAACTGATTTATTTCACCTCAAATCTCAAAAAAAGTGGGTAATGCATTATAGAAGTTCTGTCACACTTTAACCTGACTAATCCCCTTGCCCTGTCTCTGAGTTCACCTGATGGCTCCTTGGATAAATAATGAACTAGCTGAAAATATATAACAGAAGGTTTGCTGAGTGATAACATTTTCAGTCTCTTTTAACCATTATCCCCCTTAAGCTGGTTGTGACGCACTGCTGTTTGTCTTAGAGATGTAGGTTGTAAATCCCAAGTTGTTGAGACCTGGCCTGAGGTTCTTCAAAGGATTCGGCGAGGAATCAATACTTCTTTCTAACAAATAGTGGTGGCCGCAGTTAAGTGAACAGGTACATAACACCCTCCAGGCTGTATACATGTCACCTTCACACAATGGAAGCTGCCTTCTTATAAAACAACCCTATTCTTCACACACTAAAGTCATGGCTACTGAATAGGGGACCGATATTGGGCAAATTGATTGTCATAGAAAATTCCACCATAAAAGAATAACATGGCTGCTCTCCCTCACATATCTTTATGTAAATTGTGTGATATTGTAATAGGGGTTGGCCACTTTACCTCATGTCTTTTGTAATGTGTGTGTAAGTGTGGGCGGCAGGATATTAGGTAATTTACCAATATACATCTATTAATAGTTCTGTTCCAATAAAGATAAGACTTCTGTATATTACATAATTAGCCAGAAATATCTGTCCATAAATTGGCTGCAGATTGGGGGTCATGTGATCTCTAATTGTCAATGAACAATTGTCCCACCAGGACCTTAATCTTATATTAAGTAATATTATAATAAGGTCCTGGCAGGGCAATTGTTCATGGACAGATAGAAATCACATGACCTTTCATCTGCAGTTGAAACTGTGTTGGCTAGCTGATGCAACATATGTCCTATGCAGGCTGGATACTTTTAAAGATGGATCTTGAATAAAGTTGAATGACAAGTTTTTATTGTAACCTCAACATGTTTGGTGTTGGATTTGTATTTGTTTAGCTACTGTGCACAAAAACTGCTAAAACAATGGGACTCCCAGAGGTCAGGTACACAAAGTCAGTGGGTCATATGCTATGATGGAAACAATCTTTTCAGAAGCTGAAAAATAATTTATATTAAATAGTGTCCTTTTTTTTTTAATATTGGTGCTGGCAGTGCAATGGTTAATGGGGGACTGTGTAACGCTACTTCAATAAATCTTGTTATTAGTCGAATTAAAGGATTATTCTTACAGTGCAGAAACACGGTTCATTGTTCGTGCTGAGTGAGGGAATTTCTGGGTAAGAACCACACGGCTGTATTTGCCTGCTGCAGACCTCTTCTGGTGAGATGATATCCTCCATGCTGTCTCCAGGTACAAAGTAACATTTCCTTAAAATCCGATCTGTTCTTCCTTTATTTCCAATATGAACTTAATCCGCAGCATACACATCATACTTGGTGCCCGTGAGGTGCTAGAAAGTGGTATGCAGTATGACGCTCCACATTGCTATAGGTTGTACCAATGTACACAATAACAAGATGCAAAATATATGTATATACCGTATATTCCGGCGTATAAGACGACCCCCCTACTTTCCTGTTTAAAATATAGAGTTCAAGATATATTCGCCGTATAAGACTACCCCTTTTCCAACGCATACAAAACACAGGTAAAAATTTAAAAAAAAACAGATTTGAATTTAACATGGTCCTTTTTTTAATGTAAATTCTTATGACATGCAGGTATATAGCAGGAAAACTGTCGCTCATAAACATAAGGCATACAACAACAACATTATCATCGTCCATTTTACTGTAAATGTTACCATACTGTACCTTAAATTTTTATTTTATTAAATATTCCATGCCATGTACTCGGAAGCGGGAAAAAAATTCCAAATGCAATGAAAATGGTGAAAAAAATGCATTTGCGCCATTTTCTCGTGGGCTTGGATATTACGTCTTTCACTGAGCGCCCCAAATGACATGTCTACTTTATTCTTTGGGTCGGTACGATTAAGGGGATACCAAATTTGTATAGGTTTTATAATGTTTTCATACATTTACAAAAATGAAAACCTCCTGTACAAAAATTATTTTTTTGATTTTGCCAACTTCTGGCGCTAATTACTTTTTATACTTTGGTGTACAGAGCTGTGGGTGGTGTCATTTTTTGCGAAATTTGATAATATTTTCAATTATATCATTTTTAGGACTGTACGACTTTTTGATCACTTTTTATATATTTTTTTATATTTTTCAAAATGGCAAAAAAGTGCCATTTTTTTATTTGGGCGCTATTTTCCGTTACAGGGTTAAACGCATTGAAAAACCTTTATCATATTTTGATAAATCGGGCATTTTCGGACGCGTTGATACCTAATGTGTTTATGATTTTTACTGTTTATTTATATTTATGTCAATTCTAGGGAAAGGGGGTGATTTGAAATTTTAGGTTTTTTTATTATTATTTTTTTTTTTACTTTTTTTTTTTTTATTTATACTATTTTTCAGACTCCCTAGGGTACTTTAACCCTAGGTTGTCTGATCGATCCTACCATATACTGCCATACTACAGTATGGCAGTATATGGGGATTTTCCTCCTCATTCATTACAATGTGCTATCAGCACATTGTAATGAAGGGGTTAAAACGAAATAGCCTCGGGCCTTCGGAAGACCTGAGGCTACCATGGAGACGGATCGCCGCCCCCGATGATGTCACGGGGAGCGGCGATCCCAGGTAAGATGGCGGCACCCATGCGCCGCTATCTTTTTGAGGCTGCCGGCAGCTTTGCCGGCAGCCCACGCTGTGAAAACACCCGTGATCGGTGCTAGCACCGATCGCGGGTGTTACCGGTAAGCCTTTGCTGCAATATGCAGAAAAGACTTACCGGCTATGGAGAGGGCTCAGCCCGTGAGCCCTCTCCATGCACCGGGACCCGACCGCCGCCGTGAATACACGGCGGGTGGTCGGGAATACCGGCGTATAAGACAACCCCAGAGAAGACAGAAGATTTTTCTGTCTTCGAAAGTCGTCTTATACGCCGGACTATACGGTATATATATATATATATATATATATATATATATATATATATATATATATATATAAGCCCATTTCATTTGTCTCTACAAATAATTTTCTGCCTAGGTTTTCTATAACAATTAAGAAACATTAAGCAAAATGGGAAGTGTTTTTTTTTTAAAATGAAACTGTAATTTTATTGCTGCAGGTCTATATTTCCCTGAATCCTCACTCGAAATACAAGTATTGTTGAATAGAGTAGTAGAGGATTTCCTGATGGATCACAGCTCAGACATAATGATGATTCCTAAAGGTTCAGAGGAGGACCACCCTATTTGCTCCTAACGCTTGCGCCAGGACTTTATACCCAAGATTAGAGGTGAAGAATAAATAAGAATAGATGGGTACCACAGGCTACCCCGCATTATTTAGGGGGTCTCATTCGCATTGTTTATTAGTTTAGGGGATTTGATATAGAATCTACAGTTTCATTGTAGTCTAGTACTACATTTAATAAAGGGGTTTCCAGAATATTTATACCCTGTCTGTAGGGTAGGTCATCAATATCAGATCAGTGGGGGTCCGATACTTGGGACCCCTACCAATCAGTGATGGATTCTGGTCTGGGTCTGTATTTGATGTGAGATGTTTGTCCTACTTGTATTTCAACAGTCGGGGGCCATATCCATATAATTAGGGGGTGAATTTTTGTGTTTTGGTAACCTTCTATAGGCTCTGTGGTTTTGTCATGATGGGAGCGATAACTACACTAACAAAGGAGGTTGTTGTCTGAAACTATAGACTTCATGGAAGAATCAAGATTAGTAGATTTTGCTTCTAGAAAAAGTTAGTGGCCATGTTCTAGCGCTTGAGATCCTGCATTGCACATAGTGACTAATTTACCATTATGACAGCTCCATTTATTGTTTTCCCTTTTATTACCACAATCTGAATACCTATAAATGGGTCATTCCTGGAGGTCTACAGAGGACATTTCTGTACTGGCAAGAGAAATATTTGTGGTTAGTAAAACATTTATATGCGTGGATTTAGTTTTATGGATATTATCTGTAGACTGGAGTGTAAAACAAACTCTTCATTGACAGTAAAAATACCGTAGCATGAGAAGCAAAATGTCTCATCACTGAGAATCATTACTCACATATAAATGGGAAATATGTAAATACATTTTCCAGGATGGGACAAGAAAAACAATGGGTCACACTGCTCTATGTGCAGTTCTTCATGTGGTGGCCATTTCAGTGCCAAAATTTGTGTTGCATGAAGAAGAGCGCAGCTGCGACACAAAAGTGTCGTGTGTGTGAGTATGGTTTGGACCCTTCTTAAATACATGTGCGAGCAGTTTGCACATAAAAGAACAGATTCCCCTTCTGGAATAGATATAACAGTTTGGCTTTAATATCATTAGGCTTCTTGAAAGTCATGCTTGATGTTAAGGTACTAAAAAGCAGCCTTAATTGGCGAAGTCTCCATAAGGAGAACTCTTTTATGTTTCTTTTATGGTGCACAAAGTGACTCTTGCCATATATAATCTTAGCAAATTCAGCTTTTGCAGGAAGAAAAGCAGCTGGGTTTGTGTACGAAGGCATTTTCAGGCATTTTTCAGCATGGCATTTTTCTGTGGCAGGACATCAGTTAGTATGTCATAACTGCTTTTTTCATACATAGGGTTATAGTGTCATATAACACTGAATATCATAATTTTATATGCCTGAATGTATCATTCGCCAACTTCCCTACATATGATTAATACACCTACTGTACTCTTGAACTCAATGATAGCTGCAAGAAGTGAGCTCCTCCTAGTGGTGACATTAGCTATTGGCCTGAGGGTATATTCACATGTATCGGTTGCCATCAGTTCTTCTTAAATCTTTAAATCCTATTTGAGGTTGAAACACTGATGGAAAGCACCTTCTCACTGTAGATCCTATAGGTCTGTCTGTATGGTAAGATAAGTCTTAGCATATTTTGCCTTCTTTGTTCACTAACAGTTTTTTCTGTATACATTTGTACACAGAGTAAAAGGAAAGAAACAAAATTAGAGGGCTTCCCCGTGAACTATTTTAGCGATCTACCACCTGTCAGATCCTTTTAAAAATTTATATGCCAGTGGAACCATATTTTCACCACTTTTGGTGTTTTATGTTTCCCACAATTCCACCCATTTAAGAGATTAAAGCCTGTAAAAATTAAAAGCAATGATACACATTTCTCAATGTTTTGCATTTGTTTTTTGTTTGGCAATCCAAGGGTTTTTTCTTTTGTGCTGTTCCGACAGATTTACAAAGTGTCGGCACCACGAAAACCATTTCCATCAATCAAGCCTTTTTTTTGTTGCGCAACTTGGGGGCAGCTTTTGAATTCTGACACTTTTTCTGCACTTCTAGCTTACCAAAACTTTTTTGCTGCATAATTAGACCAACAAAAAGGAAGTCTACCAACTTCTAAGCTACAGTCCATAAGCAATTGTCCTGCTAGGACCTTGATAGTATTCATGAATATAAGAGCAATGTACTGGCAGGGCGATTGTTCATGGACAGATTGTTCATGGACCATTTTATGGACAGGAATGTCTGGCTGATGATATTAAAAACACTTCACTTTACATATCAGGAAAGCGGAGCAGAACTATTAATAGATGTATATTGGTAAATTATCTAGTATTCTGTCCCAACACTTGCACACACATTACAAAAAACCTTAGGTAAAGGGACCAACCCCTTTAAAAAGTGCCATCAATTTATTGAACATTGTATATATAAACAATAAACAAAACAGTAGAATAAATTTAAAAATCATTTAAAAAATTGCTAAGAATTAGTAATCACAGTCTCATAGGAATACAAGAAGTTGCATGTACCATAGACAAAAATTAAACATTAGATAAGGTGTTTGAAAACTCTAAGGATATTCTGGAGGACGTATATACGGCGGACGTATATACGGCCCGATATACGTCCTCCATAGACGTCAATGGGCGCACGGCGCCCTACGGGAGCGGTACTGTGCAGCACACGTGCGGCACCGTACCGCTCTGTACCCAGAAAAAGATAGGACCTGTCCTATCTTTCTCCGTAGTACAGCGCCGTGCGCCATTAATTCCTATGGAGAGGGGCGGGGGTGAGCTGCGCTCACCTCCTCCTCCTCTCCCCGTACACTGCCGTTGCCCGCTACGGTACGGGCGGGCAACGGCAGTGTGAATATAGCCTTAGACCTATCTGAGCTAAGAAGAATCGTAACAAAGAATACTAAAGGAGACCAGACGGATTGTAAAATGCAGGGTCTATGAGATAGGCCAATGTGGATGAAGGTAATTCTGAGGTCACGTACAATCAAGTGATGCTTCATAAAGAGTTTACAATGTTAATAAAGGAAGGAATCTTTCACTTTTGTGGATCTTTTTTTTATCTCTCTACTTCTCTTCACATTTGTAGAGCTGATTTTGCAAAAACTGTGTTGACTTTGTAATGATTCAACAGAGCACCTGACTTTTTGAAGCTGATCCTGAGGTAAACAGACCATTCTGCCAGTGTCCATTGCCTTTCCATGACCTACAGTAAACTTGGTTGGTTAATTTTTTAACCCCCCAACTGCATGCTATAACCTACCATCCCATTGTAATTATAATTAAAAATGACAAAAAACTGTATATCTTAAAAACTCCAAGGCTACTTTTATGGGGTGGTGAATTGGGCAATAACCCAGGCCCTTCACTTAATGTATGGCCTCCAAGTCTATGTATAGCAGGCTGGCCAACTTCTGAGACTGGGCATTCTGTGGAGTACAAAAGTAAATTGCACTGTGCAAAAATATTTGGAGATGTCCTCCACTCACTAGGCGGCATAGCAACTTTACCACAGCCTTAATTAAATACAGCCTGACTAGATCCCCTAAACACTAGTATTGGCCTCTAAACCCCCAAAGTAAATACAGAGCTCAAACCCCACTCTGCAGACTCTTCTCTTCATTGGTGCAGTTTGCAGTTTTATTTACCCTTGGACATCACCCGATCCTCAGCATCTGCAGGGTATCTGTAGTGATACTTAGGAGAGATGTGCAGACAGTGTGGTTCTGAGAGTCCAGGAGGCATCTCTCATTGGCATATTGCAATTTTATTTGGGAAGTAAATGTCATTGATTTAGTTTTTTAGATTTATATACCACATATTATTTGGACAGTATGTGGCTGCATTGTATTGGTGAGTTGAGGATGAAGAGTTGCTTGTATTGTGGTACAGCCGTTCTTTAAAAAAAAAAAAAATTATCTATATAATTATCTATATTTACAAAATCCAGGGTGCATCAGACTTCAGAGTAACCTGGTATCAAGTGGTGAGGGATTACATAGACAGGAGTATAATTCAGTGAAGGTTAGAGAAAATATATAGAAAGTTACATGCAGTTAAGTAGTGTAGGCCTTTCTAAAGACATAGGGGGTCATTTACTAAGGGCCCGAATCACTATTTTTTGTTGGGCTTTCTGAATATTACAGATTTATTCCCTGAATTGCCCCAGATTTTTGGCGCACGTGATCTAATTGTGGCGCATCAGCGCCAGCATGCATGCAAGGGAAATCGGGGGCCGTGGCCGTCGGAAAACCCAACGGATTCGGAAAAAACGCAGGATTTTTTTTAAAAGTGTTGCTTGACACGCGCTTCCCTGCACCTGGAATAGGATAGTGAATTCCAGCGAACTCTGATGGACTTCAGCGCAGCAGCAACACCTGGTGGACATCAGGCGCACTACCTTAGTGAATCCCAGCCGGACCCGAATCAGCTTCGGAGAACCCGCCACTGGATTGCGACTGGACCGGGTAAGTAAATGTGCCCCATAGGGTTTTAAGGTAGGTTTGAAGCTTTAGAGGTTGGGTATTAATCGGATGGTCCAGGGTGCAGCATTCTAGAAAATTTGTGCAGCTCTAGAGAATTCCTGGCGACGTGAGCGAGAGGCTTGAATTAAAGAAGAAAATATTCTTAGATCACTGGAAGATCGAAGAGCATGGGCTGGGTGAACGACTGAGATAAGGGAAGAGAGGTTGATCAGAGCAGCACTGTGTAGAGCTTAGTGGATGAGGGGGATTAGTTTGAATTGAATTTGGTGGTGATGGGCAGCCAGTGCAGGGAATTTTACAAACCAGAGAGTCTAGAAATTTGTGTTAGATGTTAAAGTATTAAAATGTTGCAATATTAGTCTATTTTTCCACCACACTGAGGGTACATGCAACTAGATCCCGATCAATGAAAAGGCCGGGAAGAGGAGGGGGGCTGTCCTAACCACAAATTCATGAAAATATA
The DNA here is from genome assembly GCF_040894005.1 of Engystomops pustulosus. Classification (NCBI taxonomy): domain Eukaryota; kingdom Metazoa; phylum Chordata; class Amphibia; order Anura; family Leptodactylidae; genus Engystomops; species Engystomops pustulosus. The sequence continues at coordinate 131,738,707 of NC_092416.1, forward strand.
GGACAGATTAAAAGAAACATAGCAAAAAAAAAAAATCATACACTAAAAAATGATGTGAGAAACATAAGTTTTATGTCATGTATGTTTCTCATGTATATCATTAGTGTATGATTTGTTACTTACAAATGTGACAAATTCTTTTCCCCTTCAGGGACAATAAATAAATTACTATCAATATTATTATTACTTTGCAGCGCAGTCGCCCACCCAACTCTGTCATGGTGCGGTGATACACTGTGTGCTCACCGGACAAAGATGTCTATTGTAGATCTGGAGGCAATTGGCCACAATTCTCTCTGTCTGAATGTACCCTTAGTGTGAACACTCAGCTTATATGCTCAGAAAAACCCTAGGCTTATACACACAAACAGGTCCAAAGACCTTTATGGGTAAGTCAAAATAGTTTCTTTTTTGCCTTCTGGAGATTTAGACTGCAATAAGGTTGCAGCTTTTGAATCCCAAATTGCCCCAATTGAGCAAATACAAAAAAAGTTGTGAGTGTTGAAAAGAAGCTAAATTGTAATAAATAATAATAAATATGGTGGACATGGTGCAACAACAACAAAAAATGGCCACATAAAAACAGTTGAAAAGTCAATGATAAATGCTACCCCCTCCCCTGTAACCAGAAAAACGTGGATCAGGCGGTTTGGAATTTTGTGCCTGTATCTTTTGAAATGTCCATTCACTGCTTATATCCCTCATTTGGATAGGGAAATTTTGGTTGAGTTGAACGTGAGTGCTAATAAGGAAGATGCGGCTGAATGCTGTTGTGCCCATAGTTATCCTATATCTATGGTAACCTTTATGGCACTTTATTACTTCACACTATATTAATATCGTGTCATAACCAATAAAGTGATGGTTTATCTTTATTATAGTTAGTGAATAACAGAATGTGATGTGCAATATGTAACCACTTTATCTGCTCCTCAGTGTATATCAATTCCCAGAAATAACACGCATAGTAATAAGATGTATTATTAACCACATACATACCGAAGAAGGGGAAAGGTCAGGCACAGGGGAAGATTTATCAATCTTTTTACTACATAAATCTTAATTTTCACCAAAAGACTCAAGAACTTATAATACATTGGGGCTTAATTACTAAGGGTCCCGCGGCCACATTTCTTTGTGACTTTTTTTTGCACCGCTGTGACAGGTATTTAGAAGTGGTTAATGTCACACGCGATCAGATTTTGGTGCAGCGGCGCTGGCTTTCATGCGACAGAAATCGGGGGACGGACAATCCAACTGATTCGGATTGAGCACGGGATTTAACTTTAAAATTGTGACGCAAGACAATGCACTTACATGCACAAGGAAGAAAAAGGTGGACCTGAGTGGGGAAGCGACACATGCAAGATATCGGGAGCACGATCTTAGTGAATGGCGGCACAGGGCATTCTGGTCGGACAATGCACATGGAGGAACGCGCTAGGGACAAGTAAGTAAATGTGCCCCATTATGCCCCATTTATCATGAGTTTTAGATAGTTTTAGGGCACTATTGGGGACATTATTCATACTGGGGGGAACTTATTATCGCCTTTGAAACAGAAAAGTGGCAGGTTTTTTCCCTCCTTTCTGTGCCTCTTCTGTCTGAATGTGTCAGCGCTAAAATATTCGTGTTTTCTGACAGTCTCGACTTATTTTTCGGCACAAAATTTTGTTGCTGCTTGTGAATCCACCAGTTTTCCTGTGCTACTATTTTTCTGACACCTTTTTTGGCGGAATATGTGGCACAAAAACGTAGCTAAAGCAAGTCCAAAAGCAAGTCTAGCGAGTTCTAGACGTTTTAGTCTGTGCACCAATTCATTAATCCCTTGCACCAAAAACTTAGATCCTACTGAAAAATATAGCACAGTTCCAGTGGCACCCTGCGCCAAAATTAATAAATGCCCCTCACTGTGACTCAGGTCCGCCATTATTTGCGCCTGGTTTGTTACTTTTCTTACCTGGTAATTTATGTTTGTTGTTGGTTTGCCTTATTAAATGCATTTTGAATTGTTTCAAGGCCGATTCATTTGTGCCTAATTTGTCGCAAATTATTCCCCTACAAAGTAGATATAATTTGCAACCAATAAGAAATATAGATTGAGGAAAGATGTTACAGAACATTCTGAGCTTAATTTTTGCACAAAAAAGTAAATGCATGTACAAAAGTAAATTTTTCATTGGGGAAGTGAATATCTTTGCTTCTAGTAATGAAAAGGGTGGTTTTTTTCCAAGTGCTTTTTCAAGTTTTTGTGGGTTATTTGTGACTTTTTGGCGCAAAATAATAGTGGATGCAGTGCAAACATCTGCAGAATACCCATTCACTATGTCAAATAAGGCGCAAAGACTAAAACCCAGGGTCAGACTGGGGAGTCTAGGGCACAGCAGGGAAATTGATTCTGGGGGCCCACCTACTGCTACACGGAAATATTTCATGTAAATTCGAAGACAACATTTATAGAATGCATTTTCATTGCATTTTGAAAGGCACAGTAAATTCATCAGGTAAAATGCATCCCAAAACACATCATTATTAATTCATATTGTGACCTCTTACCTTCCCCTCATATTGTGGCCCCTCATCTCCCACTCATATTGGGGCCTCTCATCTCCCCCTCATATTGTGGGCCCTCATCTCCCACTCATATTGGGGCCTCTCATCTCCCCCTCATATTGTGGCCTCTCATACCCCCCTCATATTGTGACCTTACACTTTCCCTTACACCTTCATATTGTGGCCCCTCATCTCCCAATCATATTGGGGCCCCTCATCTCCCACTCATATTGGGGCCTCTCATCTCCCCCTCATATTGTGGCCTCTCATACCCCCCTCATATTGTGACCTTACACTTTCCCTTACACCTTCATATTGTGGCCCCTCATCTCCCACTCATATTGGGGCCTCTCATCTCCCCCTCATATTGGGGCCCCTCATTTCCCCCTCATATTAACTTTTGTCTTTTTGAGTGGGATTATTGACAATCTTAAAGTTCACGTGTAAAAATTTTATCAGACTTTAACTTTTAGTCTCTGCAATTGCAACAATATGTAGTCTGGACATTGTACAAGCATTTGCTTTATTTGTGCAAAACTAAAGCTCAGAATGTTCTGTCACACCTTTTCTCAATCTAGCTGCCTTATTGATCTCAAATAAGATCTACTTTACACGAAATCATTTGCGCCAAATTAGGTGCAAAATTAGGCGCAAATGAATCAGCCATGCGACAATTCAAGACCCATTAAATGAGGTAAAAGAACAACAAACATAAATTACAAAGCATGAAAATGTAGCAAACAAGACACAAAAATAGGCAAACTTGAGACACACTAGTATTAATGTCCCCCAATGTCTCACAAATATAGCCATGTGGTCCCTTAGAAACAAGATAATTGTCTTTGGATACGACCACCTCTGCGCTCTTCCAGAACTGGACAGATATGTGCTATTAAGGTGCCTGACCACCTGGATTCATTACCATAGCAGGGCTGTGGGATATGCAATGACTCCCAGACAATTCACATGCAAAAACAATTTGTTTCTTTGAGTAATCACTCGAACAGAAGGGGTCATCTTCAAGGCAGTTATCCTTTATTTGGCTAGTTTATGGAAAAGTACACACAGGTACATGTTTTTAATAAAATCCAATTAAAGAAATGACAGATCAATCAAATTAAAGATTCCAGATGAGAATACTCCTCTAACAAACCATAGAAAGACTTTCCACTATTTTAGCAAAATGTTTTTGTCTACTTACATATTCCCATAAAACCTATTTAATGTAGATTTCTGTATACCAAGGCACAACACAAATTCCTAAAGTCTTCTCAAAAAGAAAACAAAAAAGCTCTCTTGGTCTGGCTACTGAATTCCGCCATCAGTTGATATCGCAAGGCACCTGCATTGTAACTTGATGTCTAGGCTAAAGGATGGGAGATCCTGTCAATATATTGCCAAGTCAAAAGTCCATTTGCTGGCACGGACCGGTCCCCAGGCATTTGTACTTCCTGGTTCTGTGATGATATCATGACCATGTCACCACTATGGCCATTCACTGGCTGTAATGGTGACCTCCTACATTTAGTTATAGAATGCAGCACGCTTCAGTATGGATTGGCAGATTCAGGGCAATCTAGGAATGTAGAATCTTACTATAACTTACTAATCATTATGTATGCTAGAGCTGAAGTCCCATTATATAAAGCTTATCTAACTGTATATAGAAGCAAAACTTTAAGGGGTGATAGAGGAAACAGTCTTACCTAAGGAGTCCTAAAGGCTATTCTACAAGTATTATAAATGGCAAATGGTAGTTCATGGGAGTTTGAAGTTACATCTCACTGCTTCATAATTACTCTTTTCATTTATGGGATTTTTATGATAAGGTCCCCTTAAATTGGATCAATAACTCATAACTTGGCATTTAGACAGGGTGAAATGAGGTTTAATATAGATTCTGGAAAACATTGCACAAATGCTCTCTCTCCGATATCCCTGATAAGAGTTGAGGGCCGTACCTGTCACAGGTTCCAGCTCAGCACTTTACCAAATATAGAGGATTCTACATTTTGTTTACACGCGGCCGTGCAAGTATTTCATCACAGCAGCTCATAACCTTTAGTGCAGTGGAGCAGCTCTTATATCACAAGAAAATCAATGATCATAGATCCGTGTACAAATGTGTTAGGTACTATAATAGTTTTTTAAGAAAATTCTGCCTTATCAGAAGAAGCACCTTTACATACAGGAAAGTCCACAATGTGCAGAAATACAGACATTTAGATAGACAATAGATATATATTTGATAGATATCAGAAAGATACATAGATATTAGAAGATAAATATATATATATTAAATATACAGATATTAGATCAATGCCAGTTAATTTATTAGTGGCTGCTACAACTTTGGCTCTCCCCTGCAGAACCTTAAGTGTAAAAGGACCATTAAAGCCAAGCAATGACTGTTGTGGACCACACTGAGGTCTCTTTTGTGGCAAGTGATTGTCTACCACAATCTAAGACTAGATAGTTGCCTCTACTCCCTCTAGTGGTACCTAAAGACCACCAGAAATTTGTCATTTATCACTATCTTTGGAACTGCATACTCATTTTATTAGAAAAATAGAGGACCAACCAAATCGAGAAGCAAATCAAATTTTGTCCCAAATTTAAAATCCTTATTAAATAATAATATTTTTATTAGTAAAAATAATACCACTTCCACCAGGATATAATTAATGTTTATCCCCAATTTAAATGGTGTTTCCTCAGTCTCAAAAATGAAGTATTCATTGTGACTGAAACTGACATTAATTAGACAGTAGTAGATACACCAGCCATGGATACTGTATATAAAATGGATATTCAGAAAGACTCTACCTATACTTAACATGAAGCGGTACCTTACACATTTGTATTCACCACTAAAATATTTTCATCATGAAGTCATGTTAATTAGATCATAGTCATGAAAAGTGGATAATTTCATGTTAATCACATCCATAAAATTATCCAATATGCTATAGCTTAACTCACCTGCTTGCCATTCAATAAATCCTAAGGCTGACCCCAATACAGCCGGACCCTGGTTGCCCACTGTTACTGACAGGGAACTATCATGTTCTCCGGCCGCCTTCAGTATCCAAACTAAGAACAGTACAAACTTCAAAAAAGAATAAATAGTTAGTTACTTGGAATGGAGTTTGGTCAGTGGTCGGAGATCCATATTCTACAGCGTGCAGGACTTTGTCCACAAACTGGAATTTGTCATTTCATTAGGACAATAGAGAAAGTGTTGTGGCTTTAAGAAACAGCTGAACTGCTCAATTCCCTTTTTTTGTGACTTTTGATCTTTATAGTGATGCCTGAATTCAGGGTCAAAGCTTGAAGGGCTAAAGTATAGTATTAGAGGAGCTAGTTACAGAGCTGAAGAGCTGAATTTGTCTTCTTATACATGCTACACTGTGATAGGATGATGTGCTTTTACATATGTAGGACTCTCTGCATGTGAACATTTTGTTGGTCTTATTATGTGCCCCAAATTTCACAGAAAGGTTTAGGGAGATTAGAACTCTAGAAGAAGTGCCATGATTCATAATTGGTGCCCAAATTAAGCGACAACAATTGGTGTGAGTGTCTGGCGTGCACAACACAGAAAGAACAAAAAAGGATTCTGGTGCCAGAAAAGACCCTTTTGACACATAGCAAATGTCCTTGCGAGTGTAGACATTTTCAAGATACAGGCTAAAAAATTGTAAGGTTAAGATGTTCAAACAAATCTCTTCAAATATCTAGTGATTTTTACACAATAAAGATAATTTTTAACCCCTTACTTTACAAAATTACTCAGTTTGTTGCTGTTTTAGCTCCTATAACTCAGTGATGGTCAGTGTAAGATTCCAGAGTGTGGGCAGGGACTATAGATGCAGACACTACATGATTCCTCTGTGCTATGAAATGCTGTGTGCTGACAATGTGCTTAAATTATCAGGGTATAGGGTTTATTTACAGTTTTTTTTAGCTTCTGAACATTCTACTAGTATTTGACACATCGAAAAAAAAAAAAGAAATGAGACAGATCAGAGATAAGAGATGATGAGATCCATGAGATGGATATAAAACACAATGACACTCTAACCCTCTTATAACGAACACATGGTCAACTCTGCTATATGACTCCCTCCCAAATAAAGACCTTATCATGCCTGTAGGTTGTAGAGTAAGCATTTGCACACTGCTGCTTGCCAGCAGAAAGTGCTTGTGTCTGAGTTGGCCATGAAATTAAGGGGGGGAGACCAGAGGCAGAGAGCACACAAGAGTGTGCAGAGAAGAGAAGCTATTCATTGGAAGAATCCAACCATAGTCAGAAGATTTACAGTCGGATTCAGGGGCGACCAAAATTGTAAATACCAAGACTGATAGAGACAGGGTGGAATTATATCAATGAAATGCTGTATTTTTCTTAACAGTGAATAAGATATTGTGTTATTTTGTTATCCTGAGTAACAAAGCCTTATATGGAGCTGCACAATGAGACAATCGGATCTTGTCCAAAGGCTGGGTGCAGGCTTCTTTAACCAGACACAATGGTTTTAAAAAATCCACTTGGTAAAAAGATACACTGAACCAGCACCCCAAGAAAGTGAAGATTTATTCACTATCTTATACAAAAGCAATGCTTCAGCTCTTCAATAAATAAATAATCTGTGTGCGCTATATAAATAAAGAATTATTTATTTCATTTTTTTGCTTGAAAATAGCTCTAACGAAGAGCTGAAACGTTGCTTCATATATCACGGGTTAATAAATCTTCCCTTTCTTGGAGTGCTGTTTCAGTGTTATCCTGAGTATATTTATATCCTGCTTTCCAGTAAATATCCCTTTAAATATTTTTCTGCCTGGCTGTAGCAATTTGAAGGGCTGGTTTATCAAAGAGCAGTGATTTTTTACCTAACTGAGAGCAGATGATGTGATAGAGCTGAGTTTTATATCAAATGTATTTGATTTTTACCAGCTTTTCAAGGTAAAGGAGTAACCCCTAACAGGACTCCTAGGAGATACAGTGAGAGTCCCGCCTTCACCACCCATACACTGTTATTGACAGCTTTCCCTCTATTGGTGTGTATTATAGGGATCACAGTTCCCTATTTCAAACCTGGTGAATTACTGAAAACTGGAGCACAGGTCATGAAGAACAAAATAACCCCTGCACATGTACTTTTATACTGATTACAGATGTTTTTGAGCTGATAATCTGCAATAATCTGCCAATATACTGTGATGATGCAGCACCCATAATCATGGAGTCGCTGCTGAGATATATTATCATTGTCTAAGCAGCTTAAATATTAGCTGGTTATGACTTCACATGAACAACCAGCTTTCAACAGCGTTGCCAATTATCTGGAGGTAAAATGGCAGTGATCACCGATCCATCATCTAATGTGTGTAGAAATCAGAGTTACTATAGGGCATTTAGTCTGTGGCACTTCCACTAGCGTCCTCAAACAGTTAGTAAGCTTTCCGGAAATTATTTTCCTGTTTAATGCAGATTTTCTTTCTATTCTGCCCAGCATCATATATTACACATATAGTAGGATTGATGCATCAGCAGGCATGGTTCCACTCCTAGTGCACACAGAAGCTAATTTGCAGAAATCAGAATTTTCTTGATAAAACAGAAAATCTGCATTTTGAAAGGTTTGTAAAGTCCTCCACACAATTCTGTGTAATTCATTTTTCTTTGAGGATATTTGAGGACTGGTATAGCCTTTTCAAAAAGACAGATTACATCTTTATTAAGAGGAGTCTTTCATTTTCTACTTCTATGTGGTGTAATGTCAGCTTCTTCCAACCATAACGTGTCTCTGCATATTAAATAAAACAAAAATGTTAGATTCTTCATTCCATCGTCATCTTCTCCACCTCCTTATCACAAACTTAATTCTGTTCTCTTGCAGTTTAATATTATGCCACCACAGTTCCCAATATAGAAACAGTGCCCCATTATAGTCATTATGCCCCCAAATCAGCCAATATACCATATTTTCCGGACTATAAGGCGCACTTAAAAGCCTTGGATTTCCTTGGAAATCCAAAGTGCGCCTTATAGTCCGGTGCGCCCTATGTATGGCGCAGGGCAGCGGACCCTACTTACATAGGTCCCCGCTACCGGAGACAGCAGATCTCCAGCGGGAACTGCAGACCACGCGGCATGAACAACTTCTGCCGCGTCGGTCTGCAGTTCCCGCTGGAGATCTGCTGTCTCCGGTAGCGGGGACCTATGTAAGTATGGTCCGCTGCCCTCCTCCACCTCCCCCTCACCTTCCCCGTTCACTTCCCTGCTCACCTCTCCGCGTCGCCGCGTCTCGTCTCCGGGTCGCATCTCTTTTCGTCGGGTATCCGCTCCGCCCCCGGACCTCCGCCACGCCCCCGGACCCTGCGCCTTATAGTCCGATGCGCCTTATATATGGAATTATTACATATATAAGGCGCATCGGACTAATGCGCCTTATATTCCGGTGCGCCTAATGGCCCGGAAAATACGGTAGTCACAATACACTCACAGTAACTAATATAGTAATGATACCCTCCCAGCCCTCATTCATGTTGTTTCATATGACTTACTGTTATTACTCTGTAATGTCTTATTTTATGTACTGTATATATGTTCTCCAGAATCTGTAAAGCGCTACGGAATTTGATATATAAATAAAGATTATTATTATTAGTAATAGTAGTCAATATTGTCACAGGACCCCCACATTAGACAATATAGTTGCAGGGCCCCCATAGTATCAAATATAATAACAATGATCCCACAGCTGTCAATAAAGTAATGGTGCCCCAACAGAATCCAATATAGTCACAAGACCTCCACAGTAGCCAATATAGTAAAAATGGGGGACATTTATCATAGCCATTGCTCTGTGTGTACTCTGTATGATAATGGCCATGCCCACCCGCCATGGCAGATACATCAAGAGGCTTAGGACACTTGATGTATCTGTTGGGCGGATACAGCAGTGAATATTTGCAGGCTTTAGTAAGTGCGCAAATGTGTGGCAGGAATGTACCACTCGGGCCCACTCTACCAGTGGCTGTGCCCTCTTCCCTCCCCCTCCACACTCACATGGCGTGGAGCTGGAGTAGTCGCAAGAATAATTGAAATTTCTAGCTGGTATGTTAGAAAATTGACATAGGAGCACTGATAAATCTCTCCCAGTAATTTGAGCCAATATAGTAAGAGTGCCCTCATAGTAACCAATAGTCACAGTGCTCCTCAGTAACAGTGCCTCCATAGCCCATAGTAACAGTACCTCCAATTGCCAAAAATCACAGTCCCCCACTGTAGCCTATAGTCACAAAGCCCCACTGTAGCCAATACTCAACAAGCAGTGTTAAGAAGCTATGCTGGTTAATTAGTTTAGCCACCCAGCTTTTCTCAATGAGAAGTCTGCCTAGTTTTACTCTTTTGTGTCCTGGACCCCACAATGTAATAAAGTAATATTTCCAGACTGGTGTCACACATATTTTCCAGTACACCATATAACTGAGAAATAGCTGCAAACGGATTGTATTTACTAGTGGCTTTGTTAATCTAAGGGGGGGGGGCATAACCTGATGCGGGTTGGCCTCTGCAGGGCACTTACACTTCAGTTTACTGACCTTGTTAGTGTTGACACAAGTTATAACTTTACCCTAGTGAAGTATTGCCGCGGTGCTCATGATTGTATCTGCCAGTGCCCCCCCCCCCTTCCCTCTGTCTTTTCAGCATGCATTTTTTATTGGTGCAATTAAATTATAAATAGTCTTTTTATCAAGAAAACAGGTCCTTCAAAATAATTTCACTGCCATTTCCTGCTTACAGCCTCTGTTAAAGGAATCTACCATCACAGTCAAGGATGGTAAACTAGGAGCACTTGTGGTAATCTAATATTTTTTATCCATGGCCTCCTTTCTTCTAAAATCAATTTTTAAAACTATACTAATTAGCCTGAAGGGCTTTTGGGACAGTACATGGAACCTTTACATATTGCAGATTCACAGGCTATTACAGTATGCTGGAGCACTTCCCTCTCCCACTGTGTGCTTAGATTACATCAGGCAGATGGTGGGAGCAGTGGCGAGCAGGAGCAGAGGGGGAGGGGAGGCAATCTAACAGCCTGTGAATCTGCAGCACAAAGGAGCTCTGGTAACACCCCATTAGCCCTTTGGACTCATTAGCATAATTTAAAATGTTGATTTTAGAAGGAAGGAGGCCATAGATAGCAAATACAAGATGATAACCACAGTCACAGCGCCTGGATCTATGAGTTAGTGTCTATCCATGCTTAATTTTGAGGGTAGATTTCCTTTAACAAAGCAATACTCCTGATCAGCCACACAGTGTTTTCCCAACATGAATCCTATATATCCTTATCCCTATCGTGATGATGGAGGTCATATTATACACAAGATGCTGAAATCTAATACTCACCCATCTTGCTTCCCAGGCAGTAGTTCTCCACAGTTCTTTTGTTATGTTCAGCTCTGAAGCCATTATGTCATCAAAACCCACCTTCCAGCCTCAGTTGTACAATGATGGATAATAACCATTAACCATGTAACAGGAAATTAATTTTGTAAAAAAAATTAGTTTATTCACAGGTTAAATGTATCAGCTTGATATGGCTCATGGCTCAGCTCAAAGAGAATGACATGTACTGGATCCAATTTTATTAAACACAGTTGTGTGAAGAATTCTATGGGGGACATTTATCTTAAGTCAAAAATATGTGTCTAGTTTTTTGGGGGGGTTTGTAAGGTTTTGGGCTTGCCTGATTTATCTTGGTTTTTGATAATTGAGGCATGTGAACCTGTTGTATTTTGAGACCTTTGTCAGAAAAGTCACACTAAAGTCTTAAATGTTTAAGCAACCCCTCGCCTACTCCTGCTTTGGAATGTATTTGGTGCACCGTAAGATAAACAAATGAGCACCAGAAATTTAACCCCTTAACGACCTGGCCCTTTTTTGTTTTTTCATTTCCATATTGCACTCCTCACCTTCAAAAATCTATAACTTTTTTATTTTTACATGTAAAGAGCTCTATGACTTGTTTTCTGCATAACTAATTGCACTTCATAGTAATGGTATTGAATATTCCATGCCGTGTACTGGGAAGCAGGAAAAAACTTCCAAATGCAGTCAAAATGGTGAAAAAAAGCATTTTCCTGTGGGCTTGGATTTTACGGCTTTCACTGCGTGCCCAAATGACATGTCTACTTTATTCTTTGGGTCGGTACAATCAAGGGGCTACCAAATTTGTATAGGTTTTATAATGTTTTCATACATTTACAGAGATTAAAACCTCCTATCCAAAAATCATATTGGGGATTTTGCCATCTTCTTGCGCTAATAACTTTTTCATACTGCTGTGGGTGGTGTCATTTTGTGTCACTTTTGATGACATTTCAATGCTACAATTTTTAGGACTGTATGACCTTTAGATCACTTTTTATTGATTTTTTTTATATTTTTCAAAATGGCAAAAAAGTGCCATTTTAGACTTTGGGTGCTAGTTTCCGTTACAGGGTTAAAGGCAGTGAAAAACCGTTATTATATTTTGATAGATCAGGCATTTTTGGAAGCAGTGATACCTAATGTGTTTATGATTTTTACTGTTTATTTATATTTATATCAGTTCTCGGGAAAGAAGAATTTGAACTTTTAGGTTTTTTTAAATAAAATTTTTTAACTTAGCTGTCAGTTTCACAATGATGCGTGTATTGAACGTCCATTGCGTTTTGTCTTAGCGTTGCTTCTGTTTTGTCTCAGCATCCGCAAAAATACCTAATGGTTTAACCATGCTTTGAAAACATAACACCAGGCTTCCTAGCAAAACGGAAAAAAAATGAACCTATCATCAGGGCTTCTACATCACTGGCGTAGAAGCCCTAAAATAATAACAAATGCAAAATAATTTTCCCCTTTCTGCCATCTCCACACCAGGGGTGTGTGGATGGGCATGAAGGAGGGCGCGGTCGGCTGGGGAGTCAGTGGCACCAGCAAGGTAGTAAATAGCCACCAGTTCTGCTTATTTCTGTGCCATGCAAGACCTGGTGTAGAAAGAAACACTAAGCATCTACCTGCTGGATACATTTAGTGTCTGGAGTCCCTTGATGTATGTGGCTGGGCCCGAAGGGCTGTCATACACCGGTGATGAGCCCCACCATGATAAATAAACCCCATAGACTTCTATTGCCTTTTGTGATCCATATCAGTAAAAATCAGTGAACCATGTTTGTGAAAAACAACGCCAGTGTGATGGAGCCCTTAGCGCACGTTCACGTGTTGCATTTTGGATGTGTTTCAGGTACGTTTTTAAATGCATCGAAAATGCAAGTGGTAGAGGCTTGGCCCAAACACATATGCATCATGGGGCTCATTTACTAAGGATCCGCACTATCATCGGAATCTCAACAATTTCCAATGTGCGCCGCATTTGTAAAGGGTTTTTGGCACACGCGATCAGATTTTGGCACGACACAAAACGGGGGGCGGGCCTTCGGACGATCCGTCGGATTCGGACAATGCACGGGATTTAACAAAGCAATTTGTGTCGCAAGACATGCACTTACATGCACCGGGAAGAAGATGGTGAACTCCGGCAGACCTCAGCGGGGAAGCGAGCGAACAACGCACTTCGGGGATCGCGCAGGGACCAGGTAAGTAAATGTGCTCCCATATGTTTTCCATTACTGACATGCAAAACATGTGTTGTTCATTCCAAAACGCATACGTTTTGAATGAAAACGCATATGTGTTTTGTCCATGCCTCTCCCACTTCATTTTAGATGCGTTTAGGCATGCATCTGAAACGCAATGTGTAAACCGCCCTCTCTGATAGGACAACTCTAGATGAATAGTATACTGCTCTTGTGTAGTGGCTGTATCCTGTGTGGATGACAGCCACTACAATAGGGTATTGCTATTAGCAGAGCTGTAGCAATACAGAACAGTATTGTGTGTCTGTGCCACCATAGCAGCCAGGATGCGATCTTCCAGAAGTGCTGGTGTGCTGCATCGGGTGGTGCAGCTCCCTATCATGGCTCGGTTCCATGTAGACTGGCGCACCTATCTGAGACGGACTGTAGTGGCACTGGTGATAGCTGCTAGCGCACTAGCGTAGGCATGTGGCACAGGCACTGGAGTCCCAATGCGTGTTTTACGAGGTCACCACAGCTTCTTCTAGTGGCATCAATATACACAATATACAGCCCCTACACACTGTCTAGCAGTTAGTACAATGAGGGAAACCCCCATCCCTACGGGCGGTTTCACATTGACGTTGCTGCTCTGCATCCGTTGCGCATCCTTTACGTTTTGTCTCTGTGTTGCTTCCATTCTGTCTCAGCACCTGAAAAAAAAACCCTGAGGGTTAAAAGGGGTTATCCGGGTTTAAAAATTTTTTTATGGCCGGGCTGGGGAGGGATAGTTAAACATAATAAACATGGACTTACCTCCTCCGGCGCCGCCGATGTCCCGCGCCGCGGTCACTTCAATCCGTGCCCCTGTAAACAAACAGGGGCACGGAAGCCGCGCACAGGGAGCTTCCGGTCCGCGATGTGGCCGGGTCCTCCCATCCATCCCTATCTCTCACCGTTGTAAGCGCTGGGAGATGGTGCGCATGGGAGCTTCCGGCCGGCCGGAAGCTCCCTGTGCGCCCTTGTACTGAAACCGGCACACGGAGAAGACGGGCCGCGGCGCGGGACATCGGCAGCACCGGAGGAGGTAAGTACATGTTTATTATGTTTAAATAGCCCTCCCCAGCCCGGCCATAAAAAAATTTTTAAACCCAGATAACCCCTTTAACATTGGTTTGAATACATAACACCGGGTTTCTCAGCCTCATCAGTGAAAAAAAGCTTACCTGTCATCTGTTTTTTATGCAAACCCAGACTCCTATTGCCTTCCGTGATCCGCATCATTGAAAATCAAGGGACATGTTTCATAATTTTTTCCACGGACAACAGATCAGTGTAAAAAATAAGTCAATGTGAAAACACCCATTGAAAACATTGGCTTTCTGAGGCATTCGTGGAAATCACTAAACCACAGATTCTATACTCCTATTCCCATTCTGATCAATATAATAAGGATCCCTTTAAAGTCTACAAACAGAATCACTTTTGGTAGGCACTGTAAGAGACGGTTTTCATGCCCAGTTTTCCACCATTCCCACCATGATGTGTGAATGTGCCAGCTATACACATTCCTGTCCTGCATGTCAGTGCTGTAATGATTAGCTATCTGTGGTGCTTCCATCTAATGATGGAATCTTTTAGTTAGATCAGGTTCTTAAAGATAAATTCAAATCTTGCTTTTAAGACACTGGCTTTTAACACAGGTATCTTGTATCGCTATTAAAAGGGCTCTACCACTTTTAGGAAAAATCCACCATAATGGCGGTGTCTTAGTAGATCTAAATGTACGGTATGTGATAGACTGATATCAGTTTTTACTTTTTATTGGTCTTGATTTAATTTTTGTAATGGCTGAGAACCAGATGTAATCCATGTTGGATGTCACCTATGAGCCAATATTATTAGCCAAAATGATGGAGCTATATTATACAGTTATATGGTCAAAATCTGGTAATTTCCATTTCCTTCTGACAAGTCTCCACGAGAGTCTCCATAAAGAGGCTTTTGAAAAATGGTGGCTGTTGTACGACTGGCCATAGTCAGCCTCCTGTGTCCCAGCCTTGTGCATCCTTATAACCTTCCTAATCTTTCCTTTATGTGTTTGATGGACTATTCTTTTTCTATTTCATTACATTTTTACAGTTTCTAAAGAGCTTTATTAATGTATTTATTTTATTGATTTCATTAATTTATTTATGTAGTACATCAAATGAAGAAATTTGGAGAAACCTGCCAGATTAACATCATGCAATGCATGGTAAAAGGGAGTTAGAAATAGTGGAGGGGAAGGTGATATGTCCACCCAGACCATGTTCAATTTTAGGTGAAATTATAGATAATTTAAATAGTTTTTGGGTACTCTAGGTGGCTTGCGTACTGATCATCCATCCTCAGTATAGTTCAGTATTTGGTTGTTGAGGGTTCCCTTATTATTGTCTATGGGCATGTGTACTATATCCAATAAAAGGTTACTGCCACCTTAAAGCGAACCTGTCACCAGTGACCTTTTTTTCACTAAAGACAAGTGGTAAAGCCCTTTACTGCTGGATTGCAAAGATGCCTTTCTGCCTTTTCTGAGAATTACAATATAATTGTGTTTTTTAACTTACCTGTCTCCCTGACAGAATCCCTGGGTTTGCTTTGGATGCATTTAAAAAAAAACATGTGACTTGTCTGTGCTGCTTGCTCCTCATCTCTCACACCCCACCTTTCTGCTCCTGTACAGCTTCTCCCTCCCCCACTAAAGAGAGATAGGTGGGGGCTGAAAGCTGATGAGTGAGCTTTGTTTTGCATCCAAACCAAAACAAACCGGAGTATTTTGTCGCCAGAGTATTTTGTCGGAAAATCAGGTAAGTTAAAACAGACAATTATATTGTAATGCAAATGCTTAGAGAAGGCAGAAAGGTATGAGCTAGTATGAGCTAATTCAGAAACAGAGTACTCCAGCTTTCAGGCTCATACAAAAAAAGTTAGTGGAATTAAAAATATGAAAAGTGTAAAGAAAACGGACGCATTTGGGACCTACAATGAGCTTAGTTGTACCATGCTGCAAAAAAGCAACTGTAGCTTTGAAATATAGCAATTCTTCTCTCATCCAGAAGGTTAGGATTTGCAGAAACAGCCAGCAAGGCTATCTTCCACTTTTTCTATTACTCCAAAGTTTCCTACCGTTACACACTGTTTCTGTAACTCCTATTTACATTTACATAATTGGGGCATTTATTATTGGCTTTTCGCTAGTTTTTTGATGGCCACAAAATTTTTTGCCTACTGCCATGTACTTATTATATGTTGACCTGGCATCTTAGCTTGAAGAAGGGGTAAAGAGGCTAACCACTGCACATACGCCTAGACATGCTGCTATCTTCAATTTCCTGTAAATTTAGGGACGTACATAAGATAAGGGAGTAGACTGCTGGGCATCAATTCACCGACCCTGAAGTTGATTTTAGGAATAAAATACTGCCCTATGTAATCATGTGGGGGGAGGGGTACAATGACTGTATTTTTGTAGGTACAATGTGGCTGCCACTGTTATCAGAATATAGTCGCTGCCATTAGTTAAAGGAATATGCCCTATAGACCTATAGCCTTTGAGTGAATATTGTCTTCAAAACAGTGCAATAAAGTACAGGCGGTCCCCTACTTAAGGACACCCGACTTACAGACAACCCATAGTTACAGACGGACCCCTCTGCCCCATGTGACCTCTGGTGAATCTCTCTGGATGCTTTACTATAGTCCCAGACCGCAATGATCAGCTGTAAGATGTCTGTAATGAAGCTTTATTGATAATTCTTGGTCCAATTACACCAAAAATTTTGAAACTCCAAATGTCACTGGGGCAAAAGAAAAAAAATTGTCTAGAACTTCCATTATAAAATATACAGTTTCGACTTACACACAAATTCAACTTAAGAACAAACCTCCAGACCCTATCTTGTATGTAACCCGGGGACTGCCTGTATCATGAAGACTGTTCACATAGGTTGATAATCTCAGCAATGTAAAACATGTTGACATTAAATAAATAAATATATCATAGATTAAGGCATCACCTTTTTATCCAGACCAAAGCTATGTTTTTGAAGCTGTGGATCTCTAAATATTTCAGAACTGCTACAGACTTCCCGGAACATGTTAGGAATAGTAGTTTTACAATAGCTGGAGATGCACAGATTGGGGACTGATGCTGTAGAGCAGGGGTCTCAAACTCGCGGGCTGAGCCCTCTCCATAGCCAGTAAGTCTTTGCTGCATATTGCAGCAAAGGCTTACCGGTAACACCCGCGATCGGTGCTAGCACCGATCGCGGGTGCTTTCACAGCGATGGCTGCCGGCAAAGCTGCCGGCAGCCTCAAAAAGATAGCGGCGCATGGGCGCCGCCATCTTACCTGGGATCGCCGCTCCCCAGGGGGCAGCGATCCGTCTCCATGGTAGCCTCGGGTCTTCCGTAGACCCGAGGCTATTTCGTTTTAACCCCTTCATTACAATGTGCTGATAGCACATTGTAATGAATGAGGAGGAAAATCCCCATATACTGCCATACTGTAGTATGGCAATATATGATAGGATCGATCAGACAACCTAGGGTTAAAGTACCCTAGGGAGTCTGAAAAATAGTATAAATAAAAATAAAAAAAAGTTTTTAAAAAAAAAATTATAATAAAAAAACATTAAATTTCAAATCACCCCCCTTTCCCTAGAACTGACATAAATATAGATAAACAGTAAAAATCATAAACACATCAGGTATCGACGCGTCCGAAAATGCCCGATCTATCAAAATATGATAACGTTTTTTACAATGCGTTTAACCCCGTTACGGAAAATAGCGCCCAAAGTCGAAAATGGCACTTTTTTGCCATTTTGAAAAATATAAAAAAATCTATAAAAAGTGATCAAAAGGTCGTACAGTCCTAAAAATGATAAAATTGAAAATATTGTCATATTTCGCAAAAAATGACACCACCCACAGCTCCGTACACCAAAGTATAAAAAAGTTATTAGCGCCAGAAGTTGGCAAAATCAAAAAAATAATTTTTGTACAGGTTTTAATTTTTGTAAATGTATGAAAACATTATAAAACCTATACAAATTTGGTATCCCCTTAATCGTACCGACCCAAAGAATAAAGTAGACATGTCATTTGGGGCGCTCAGTGAAAGACGTAATATCCAAGCCCACAAGAAAATGGCGCAAATGCATTTTCATTGCATTTGGAATTTTTTTCCCGCTTCCGAGTACATGGCATGGAATATTTAATACCATCACTATGAAGTGCAATTTGTTACGCAGAAAACAATCCGTCACACATCTCTTTACGTGTAAAAATAAAAAAGTTATAGATTTTTGAAGGTGGGGAGTGAAAAATGGACATGAAAAAACAGGAAAGGGCCCGTAACCGGTTAATCCCCTTCCCTCCGGTACTTGAAAAAGATGAAGTCGCCGCTCTGAACGCACTTGGTGCAGGTCAGAGCGGCGACTTCATCTTCTTCGATGGGAGGGACACGGGGAGGCAAGTACCGGGAGGGAGGGGGGGATGGAGTGTCCCTGACTGGGCTCAGTGCGGTAGGAGCTTGGGACCCCTCGGTGCACAGGACGCTTTCATAGAGAAAACACGTCTCCCCGCTCGGGGCTTTCCTTGCGCAGGGAGACGCCATGACATTTGAATCTCAATAATGATATTTTGTAAGCGCATTTTGTGTGGAAAACTTGATGCGGCCCAGCCTTACCCAGAATCTACCTCGAGCGGCCCCCAGGTAAATTGAGTTTGAGACCCCTGCTGTAGAGGGAGAAAATGCTGACTCCTTGTTTTACACCCACATATCTCTCTCAGGTAATAAACAAGATTCCTGCTCTGTCTATTGGCCTTTCTAGGAACACAAACGTGTTTACTTTAACATAATTTCACTATAAATGTCTTTTTTCCCAGTCATATCAATGTCACATAATGCTTTTATTGCCTACAATTGCTTACAAATATAGCAAAAAAAGCTGGGTTGTGGGCTTAACCCTTATGTATTACGGTTTTTATCACCCTGAATTCCTGATAACCCTGATCATGATTAAGACACCCACTGTTGAAGCACTTTGATCACTTTGTGTTGTGTTAGCTGTGTGTATGTATTCTCTACAGTAAGGAAGATTCTTTTTTAAGAGGTCTGGAGATGTTTCCATGTTATATTTCACCTGTTTACCTATAAAAAAAAATATCCTTCAAATTCATGGGAAAATGAGCAGAAAAGAGTCATATTTGCCTGAGATTAGTCAAATTTAAGGCTGCATGGGGACTGTCACTTCAGATGCCCCTATCTCCTATTCTACAGTATCTAGGCACATGCTTTTCATGTTCTATAAAAGACAAGAATCTCATCTTTTAGACTTGTGACCTACAGAGATACCGGCAGTTTAAAAAGAAGAAATTGGATTTTTATCTGCAGCTTTTATTTCCAAACATTTCTTTAACTGCCTGTGTCTCTGCTTCTGTAACTCCAGAAGCCTGGTGTGATCTGAAATATGAGATTATTGGTGCTCATTTACTAAGGGTCGCTCTGCACACTTTCGCCGGACAGTGCGCCTTTTTTGTGGATTACTCGGCTTGGACAGATATTTAACTGGGATTTTGGCAGGTACTATAGAATCAAATATAGGGGCATCTGAAATGATACGTCCCCTGCAGCCTCTAGACTTGACTCATCTCTTCACAGCACATTTGCATATGCATTTTAAGGAGATTTTTTTTATAGGTAATATTGGAGAGATTTGCCATAAAAGAGGAAATACTAGAAAGGATGTTTTTATACCTTATCTTAGGGGGCTAGTGATTTAATGGGCTATAATCTGATAATGGGTCCCCTAAAAGGATATATTAGGAATAGAGTGATAACTACCTAAATTCATTTATCAAATATACACACAAGCAATAATAGTCACACTAGAACAGACGCGTCAGAAAGCACAATCAATCTTTATTAGTCATAATAATATATAAACAAGAACACAAGAAAAGGAAGTAAAGTTCCCTTTAGGGGGACTTTCCCTTTAAGGGCTGCCTATCTTTATGACTAGCAAGGTGGAATCTACCATAAATGGGGAACCTGTGACAGTATATTTAGTCATCTTTAAAACTACATGTCTACATCTTTCTCACACTGTCTAAAGGGACCTGTGATAAACTATAAGGGAATCTTTGTCTCTCAAAGGAGGCTTCTTTGTTAGTGTACAGAAAATCTCTGGCCCTGTATGAAAGCTTTAAAGATTATGTGCATAGTCTCCATATAGTGCAATAGACTGTATGGGGCACATTTACTTACCCGTCCCATCGCAATCCCCGAGGTGTGTTGTCCGACAAATATTCGGAGCTGTCACGATTCACTAAGATTGTGCGTCCAATTTCCTGCATGTGTCACTTCCCCGCTCAGGTCCGCCGGAGTTCGCCTTCTTCTTCCCGGTGTATGTGAGTGCATTGTCCTGCGACACAATTTTGAATGTTAAATCCCGCGCTTAGTCCGAATCAGTCGGGTTGTCCGACAGCCACGCCCATGATTTGTGTGGCAAGAAAGTCAGTGCGATTGCACCAAAATCTGATCGCGTGAGCCATAAACCCCAGTTAAATGCGACGCAAAGCGGAAAACGTTGGGAAACCCAGCGAAAATGCATTCCGTGGACCCTTAGTAAACGTGCCCCTATGCCTGTGAACAATACAAATAACTTCAGAGCCCCATTTGTTGGTGAAGATAGCAATGCCAACTATTATTAGAACTTTCCCTATTGTACCCTGCGGGTAGAAGACCTGCCATTGAATCTACATGGTGGGTGGATTCTGTCGAAGAAACCCTGAGAGCACTGATTCTCTGTAAAATTGGTGGTCCCCCGGTCTATTTTTTGACATTCTAGTTCTGAGCGCTCATTGCCTGATTTTAGATTGTTTGTCTGAAGCAGTCACCACAGCCTTGAGGCTCAGAATGTATTTGATACTAAGGTATTTGTGCAGTCTCTATGTCCACATTTGGCTTGTGTATCTATGAACCTTTGTGTGTACGCACTTGTAGGTTTTATCTTTGTGTACATGCTGATATCAGTTGTGCATCATTGTGTGTTTACTCCTGTGTAGGGACTGCAGGCAGAGTTATTTTTGCTCATTGTATCTCTTTTTTGGAAAAATCTTTAAAAGAACCCATATTACTAGAATGTGATTTGCTTCAGTTTACATTCATGCGCTTATAGGGGCAGATTAAGCCTGCCTTGGGCCCTGGGCTTTATGCATATTATAACTCCTAAAAGTCTCAAATTCACTTCCTACATATGGTACTAGGATCAAGATCCTCAATAAAGGGTCCCGAAATGGTTCTTGTGCACATGTGTATTGAGAGGCAGAACAGATGTACAATGAGTTCATGGGCGAAGGTCCTTCTCAGTATAAAATCTGGTGGGTGGTTTGGGTGGTCAAGGGGCCCTAGAAGGCTTGGGCCCAAAACGTCCATAGTATAATCCACTACTGTGCTCTTAAATATAATGGCTGACTTGCCAAAAAACTGCCATGTCATGAACTGCCAAAAAAGGGATGAGATGGAAAAGATTACTCTGAAGAAAGTTGTTTGTAACTGTATAATATATGACCTTGTACATTTCATTGTGCTGCACTCTAAAATTATTGTTAAAACTCTTTTAATAGTTCTGCTCCTCTACACCTAAAAGAGTTGGACCCCCCTGGACGCATACAGCGCTTTTGTTCTCTGTAGTTTCTCCTGTGCCCTACATCTTCTTTTGCAGGGTCACAAGACAATTGTGAGCCACAGGCTGCTCTGTTGTCTTTTGGTAATTTTTTTCTTCTTCTAACAAAACCTTAAAGGAAACCTAGCATGAGGAATCTAATTATTAAGGTAGATCCAATGGTAGGTTCCTCCTAGCCCCAAACTATCTTTCTCAAGTTCCTGCATATTAGCAAACTTGATATAAATGTTATCTAACTAATATCCAAATTATTGGCAGAAGCTACTGGGGCGTGGAGCCTCCCCGGTTGTGCGAGAAAGGGCTACTCCAGGCCCCAGCAGCCTCTGCCAATAATTTGCATAACAGGTATAGTTTATGTCAAGTTTGCTAAAATGCAAGGATTAGAGAAAGATAGTTTAGGGCTGAGGACGGAAGGAGGAACCTACCTTCCGATCTACCTTAATAGGTAGATTCATTATGGTAGGCTTCCATTACTAGAATTCTTTCAATTAAAGAGGACCTGTCACCCAATTTATCGGCTAAAGTAAGCAGCTCCTAGTGCTCGATCAAACGCCCCAGTGTTAGAGTGATAGCGTTACCGGAAACCTCTAATACTGTGGCGGGGTACAGTGTAATTGTCGGACAGCTCACAAAGCTGTCCAACGTATTTATGAGGGGGCGGGGTTGGGGCGTGGCTAGGGGCAGTGACTGCCGCCTATCGCGCGGCAGTCACTGCCGTCCTATGGAGCAAGCGGGGCAGTCCAGGGAAGAGGCAGTGCCGCGGACCGCCCCCTCATGAATACATCGGACAGCTTTGCGAGCTGTCCGATGAATACATTGTATTCCGCCGCAGTGTTAGATAGCGTTACCGGAGCTCCTAGTGCCGATAAATTGGGTGACAGGTGCTCTTTAACTCTTAAATATTAAAGTTATTAAAATATACTGGTGCAAATATAAACATAAAAAATATTTTTACAATACGTTGAACGTTTTTATGGTAATCACAAATGTCAAATAAAAATGGCTCAAATGATTTTCTCTGCATGTAACTTGATATCCTTCAAATCAATTATGACATATCTTCCATCCATTGTACCTTCTTTTTCTTCATGAATACTTTAAAATTGTTTTTATTTCCCCTATTTACAGAAATAAATAATAGAGTACCATCGCCCATGTACAGGAATAGAAGTAATAGAGTACTTGCCACTTTGTACAGGGACATAAGTAATAGAACACTATCCCATATTTACATGCATTTAAGTAACAGAGTATCCCCTATGTATAGGAATATAAGTAATAGAGTTTTATCCCCTATGTACAGTTATGTAAATAATAGGACTCTGTCCCCTATATGTAGGAATATAAGTAATAGAGTACTATCGCCTACTGTATGTACAGGAATATAAGTAATAAATTACTATCCCCTATGTACATGAATATAAGTAATAAATTACTATCCCCTATGTACATGAATATAAGTAATAGACTACTATTTCCTACTGTATGTGCAGGAATATAAGTAATAAATTACTATCCCCTGTGTACAGGAATACAGTATAAGTATTAATTTACTATCCCTTGTATATGTACATGAATATAAGTAATAGAGTACCCTCCCCTAAGTGCAGGAATATAAGTAATAGAGTACAATCCCCTATAATACTGGTTCATAGGTACAAGTAAACAACTACAACACTATCCCACATACAAGAATATAACTACTATAATATTACGGTACTCCCTATGTATGAGAATATAACTACTATAATATCACTCCCTATGCATGAGAATATAACTACTAAGACTTCTAATATTACTGTTGTGACTATGAATATCTTTTTGAATGTAAATGTCATATGGTAGAAAACAATAAACTTTATTGAGTTCACACAACATGTTGTACACCTCCACCAGTCACTGAGCGTGTCAATTAAACCCTTAGCAAGTCCTCAATCTGAGAAGAGGGTGGGGGAGTGTGGGCATTCAGAGGTGGGACGCTTAAAAATTAACTCCAAAACTCCACCCTGAGAAAGCTATAGGCTTTTTTTTGCTTATGTGCTCATCTATCCAAGCTACCTATCAGAGTTACCTGCACTACTGAGGTGACAGGCTGGAGTCAATGTAGCTGAGGTTGAGGGGCCAATAACCTCACAGGGGGCATTTGGTGGAAGCCAGCCGCTGTTTGCTGATGATAATGAGACTTTCTAAAGCCCTAATAGATATGGATATGGCTGACTACACTGAGGCTTTGGATCCAGCTTACACCACATTGGAATTTGAGAACATGCAAGTGTTGGCCATAGGAAATGGTAAGATACTCTCTCTACCTGTTATTCCTATAAGTAATGATGGTTGTTAAGGCTCTGCTGATCACCTAGTAATTGGCACATAATGACTTCCATTGTCAACAGACCACCTGAAAGGGTTGTAAGCAAAAAACGAATTAAACTGGAAAAATTATCTTGCCGAAGACTTTTACAGACTTAAATATATATAGTGCAAACCCTGTAAATCTGTTGAAAAATGTCCCAATATGACTACACATAAGTGGGCCCTGGGTCCATAGTAGCTTTATCTATAATTACAGTCATATATCCTATGTCATAAGTGTCTTTTTATCATACAGTAATACTAATAATATTACGGTAATACTAACAGACATTATTAATGGGATCTGAATGATTGAATTTTCTGGATTATCACAACAACTTGTTAAACTAGGACTCATAGGTTTCTGGCCTATGAATGCCTGATAATTTGCCATTTTATTGTATATGTTCAGAGTCAGACTTTTTAATAATATTTTTTATTGTAAACAAATCTAGATATCTACTGTAGATTATAATTTATGGTTGGAATTTTTTAATGGATGCTCATGTAGGTAAAATGAATCAATACTCCTCAGCCCCTTTCTTCTTCTACTAGGGTATTACTTTTGCAGACTAAAAAATTAACCACTGACAAGTTTGTTGTTACAACTTGAAGTAACGAATATATTTTTTCTTCTATTATGGTTTCCCTCTATAGTGTTTTGTGTCTTCACTCTAACTGACAGGGAGCAGATGATGAGATCTAGAGTAGTAGTAGTAGTCTCCTGTCAAGTTAAGAAAAAGGCTGAAAAAAATGGAAACCCCTGGATGTTTGTGGTGTCAGATTTATGCAATAATGTGACAAGTAATCTCAGTGATGTTGAATGACTGCTGTCTCTGTCAACATCATTTTCAATGCATGGCCCACGTATTAACCTGGATGATTAGGGTTAATAGGACTATATGGAATTGAAGGGCACTAAAAATAACAAGAATACTTGCATAAAGAATTGTTGCAGAAAGTTACCAACTACAGATGACCAACATTATGTATCTTAGAAACTGGAAGTTGTATCTATATTTAAGAGACTGGTATGAGATACCATGTAAAGAAAGTGAAAGTAGTAGTAGTCAAAAGTAGTCCATAAGGATTTAATATCTGGATGTGGCCTTGACAACTTGTGAGTTGCATTGTGATCACATTCACTTTATTTTCTTCCTGTGAAGACTACAAGGCACTTGGACATGCAACTTGTGTCACCTGGTGTCTTACCGTTGGAACCTCCAGTCATATGTGGGGAAATCTTTGGGGAACCTCAACAATGGACTGAAGAAATTCACAGCTTCTGATTAAATGAATGGGCTGCTTGTGTAATGCAGACTAATAGAAGTCCCCCACACTGAAAGATCATCTTTCAAGGGTTATAGATGCATTGCCTACGAGGGGATCGGGCATCTTTTAAGTTACAATTGACTAATTGGGTCATTAATTCTTCCTACAGAAAATTATGACATTTAAATTAAATGTCTGATCATTGGGACTCTTTGGGTTCCCAGGAATTTAGGAATTTAGTTGTCCCAACTAGCAATTCTTTGGTTTAATAATTAAGAAATCAGAAACAACTGAAACAGAAACAGTGAGGAGAAATACTTCCATTACCCACCAGAAATGGAGAAATGAGTATCCCTATTTTCTGGATTAAGGTTAGTGATGTAGTCAGACCCCCATGCTTAAAAAAGTTATCGCAATTCCAAACAATAATCCACAAATCTATGGAAATTCCACATGAAGGTTCTATTAGTTGTAGATGGATAGATGAATCATTCAGTGAATGGAAAAATACAATTTTTTAATGTCTCTGCTGGCATCAGTTGGAAACAAGTCCCTGTTAGCAATAGTTTACTTTTGATACCACAGGATGGTTTTCACTGCATAAAAATAGCCCAGACAAATACACTTTACTGATAAAAAAAGAACACCATATTACTGGGTATATCACAATTTTCATGGCTTCACATTTTGTATCTTCCATATTTGGTTTTGTGGTCCTTTTTGTAAAGACATCAATGAACAGGTGGTCCCAACTTAAGGAAACTTAAGTCTTACAGTTGACCCTCAGTAACAAACAGACCCCCCCCCCCCTGCCCACTGTGACCTCTGGTGAAGCTCTCTGGATGCTTTACTTTAGTCCCAGGCAATGATCAGCTGTAAGGTGTCTATAATGATTGGTCCCAGTACGTACATGATTGGTCCCAGTACATACAGCAAAACATTTTAAAAATCCAATTGTCATTAGGGCAAAAAAACATTTTGTCTGGAGCTACAATTATAAAATATACAATTCCATCTTACATACAAATTGAACTTAAGAACAAACCTAAAGAACCAATTTTGTATGTAACCTGGGGACTTCCTGTATGGCATCACTGTGTCATGACCCTGTTATAGATGCAACTGCAAAGAGGAAGATAATCCCAGCACCATCATTCAAAAGATCATTCTTTTATTTGCTTACATATTTCATTTTCTAAGCATAAGAGCAAACATATAAGTAAAATAAGGTATGTACCTTACAATAGACATACCTTACAATAGACAACTGAATCAAACAAAAGAATGAAATTTCAAACAATGGTACCGGAATCTTCACCCTCTTTACAGTTGTGCCTTATCCTGGAGTTCAAACAGGCTTTCCCAATTCATCTTACTGTGCTTCACAGCAACATATGGAGGGGAGGGGGGGGGGTTATCATATGCTGGCGCACGGTGCCCAACTGTATGATCCGTTTGTTTTCATTTATTTTAAGTATTTTCAATTTAAATGTAGAAAAATCCTGACATAAGAAAAGATTCAGTGGCAGGAAATAGGGGGTCAGATGTGTCCCTTTATCTGTGCACACCTATCAGCCATTCAGGTAAGCTAAGAGTTGTCGGATGAAACATCTATTAGGTTGTCCATTATGCAGGGTACTCCAAGACATATTTCAGGATATCAGGATTCCCTGATCTTACTTATAAATTTGACATAAAGTATCTGCCTGTTCCATAACTATATAAATATGAAATACACCATGCTTGAACCTTCTTAAGGCTAAGTTCATACCACCCTAGTGATGCCCATGGCTCTATTTCATTATGGAGTAGAATAATCAACCGCTTGAATATTTTCTGTTTACCATCCATTCCACTTGACATCTACGTGTGCTTCTAAGTTTTGCTTCTTTTACCTACACCTGCAGATATAAAAGCCTACATTATTTTTGATATCATAAATAAAGGAATTTAGCTATGTACACCACTAGCAGTGATGTGAAATACAGCTATGGTAGCCTAGATATGTGGCACTCGGTTCATCTATACTGACTGATCTTCATCTTATGTGTACAAGCACATTACCACATGGGGCTAAATGGATACATCTATCTATCTATGAGCTAAATATTTAATCAAAGCGGTGGTACTGTGTACCTTGTTGCCCATAGCCATAGCTCCCAACTGCCCCAGATCTGGCAGAACTACCCCTGATTTTGGACACTGTCCCTCTGGGCATGATATAGGGAGGACATAATATGAGGGAGAGCTGCTGAGAGGGGGGTCATAATATGAGGGGAAGCCGATGGGGGCACAATAAGAGGAGGCACTGTTGAGGACAGAAATGATATGAGGGGGAGCAGCTGGGAGGGGCATAATATTAGGGGCTTTTACATTAGGAAGAGTGGGGGGGCACAATTTTAGGGGGGGCTATAATGTGACAGGGAGGGGCCACAAAGTGAAACTAAGATGAGGAATTATATTGTGTGGGGTGGGACACATGATACAACAAAAAGCATAGCTTTAGGTAAAGAGGGGTTTTTTTATTTATTTTTAACCAATGTGGAAATACCATATCTATACAGCGATTGGTTCATATGGAAAAACATCCAAGCCCTCTGTTGAGAAGTTGTTCAATTACCGACTCTTATCCATGGGGCCAGTGTGGTGCTGTTTCTGGGTAAAAACAGGCCATGTATTCCCAGGTCCTCTAAAATAGTGGTAGGTATTAAACATACTATGTCAGCTACAGTATCAAGTTAATAAGGAATTGTTCTGCCCCTTTGTTAAGGATAGGACAAGGTTAGGGTTATCTCCAAGCAGCCCCGTCAACATATGTAAACTACTTAACTCAAGAATGTCTACAACTTTACCCCCTCCTCCAATGCAAAGACGTATACTGAACACAATGAGCAAACACATGTTATCAGCAAATCAAAACATTGTTTACAACCTTTGACTAGTGTAAAATAATTGTAAAAAATGATGTAATAATTCTACAATAATCATTTTGTCAGACCTGATTTATTGTACTTTTGTACAAGAGGTGTACTTGAGTAATTTAATATGTTGTAGCATGTAAACCATGAGAGCTGATGTACTATAATGCTGTCGGATGCAACATAAAAATATTTACTGTATATTAATCTAAATTCTTCAGGGCTTTATGACTTCAGCCTTAAGCAGAACCATCCAGCTTTTGACAATTGCCGGTCTTATCTTTGAATTATCTGTACAAGCATTTTAAATGTGTAGTGTATTAGGTTCTTATGACCCATGGGCCATTATTAGGTATGGATAAGACATTTTTTAATTTTTTTTAGATTGTGAAACAAAATATTTAACTTTTTTTATTGATATGAACTATTTAGAAGGGGAATTCTATCTAAAATTTAATCATTACACTTTTTTGGAAAATCCTAACGATGCTCCTTTCCCAGTGGCCCAATTGTCTCAATTTAAGTGCAAAATGCCACTTTATTTAAGACAGTGGTGAAGGTGAATGGAGAACTCAATTGCCAAGGTCTTCTAAACAGGAGTACCAACTGATTTCTTGAGAGCTTCCAAGTGTTTAGAGACTATGGTAAAATGTCAACACTGTTGTATAAAAAGAAACTAAAATCTGAAATTTAAGGAAATATTTTGGGTCAATGCCTTTTTGGCCATTTATGGTCTATCCAAGCCAGATATTAACATCCACGGGTTCTGGAGGGTCCCTACTCTTGAATATTTGAGCACTGTTGAATCTTGGCAATAAAGGAAAAGTCTAAAACCATGTTATATTTGATTGTCTACCAAAAGCAGATTCAAAAGAATCTAGTAGATGCCTTGTCTAGTCACATTAGATTGCTGATGGGTCTTGTCGTTAAGGAAAGGCTCCACCCACATGTCCTGATTTTGAACACACCTCCTACGCATTGACCCATTAATTTATTTTTCCTTTAAAAATAGGATTTAATATGGCATAGCTGGTTACCAAAGCATTTGGCATACAAAAGCCTCTTGATCATTGTACATGCATATTAGACCATTAGTAGACACAGCCAAATGAAATGCTCAACCATGAAAGCTAAAGCAGACATCAGTGATATTCTAAAAGTATTCCTGCAGATACACATTGACAGATCTTCCCCCCCATAATTCATTACCCAAAGAAGATCCCTTTTACATGCACATTAAAGCGTTAGTAGGTTTTCTCAGAAAAGGAAGATTAACCAGCAGATAACTAGTATGTATCGGCTATCTGAGGTTTCACATTAGCTGTTAGTGTATTGCTAGTTTTGTTTTCAGAGAAATTCCCTGGGTTGGTCAAACAATGCAATGTTTATGTTGCCATCATTGATAAACTTTATCCTGCAAGCCAATATTTACAGTCAGATATGGCCATGGGTATGAAGTGGTGTTACATGTTTGTTCACTTTTACATTTTATTTGTAGTACATCCATGGTGTTGCAGAGTGAAAGTAGAGAACGGCTTAGGGCTGAACTGATTTAGGGAGCGTCCTGCTTTTTTTTTCTCTCGAGTTTGTTGGTTCATGAGTAATAAAGCTGAAGCATTTATAGAACTGTTACAAAGGTGCTTAGACAGGCTAAAATGCTGCATTTCATTGTAGCATTGGAGGTAAAGGAATGAAATAAACCAAAATGGGTGTCACTGTTTCCCCAACGTCTTTTGGTCCCATGGAAAGTGTAGGGTAATTCTCAATGGTGTGTACACAAATAAAGTCGACATTTGAGATATCTAATAGGGTGAACTGAACCATGTTGTCCAAAGTGAGACAACCCTTTAGAGAGAAACATGGAACATGATGATCCACCGCAAAGAACTGTGAAAATCTTACAATGTCACTGAAAGTTTTAAGGGTTTAGTTTAAGATTTAATTCATGTGTCCATATAACCTCAATGATGAAACAATCGAATATGTTGCCACATTAATTAATGTAAATATTATGTACCTTCAGATACTTCACCATCAGAAGTGACCAACCTCAATGCTGCAAACAATATTGGTGTCAACTCTTTGTGCGCAATTTGTGGCGACAGAGCTACAGGAAAACATTATGGGGCTTCCAGCTGTGATGGATGCAAAGGATTTTTCAGAAGAAGTGTCAGAAAGAATCATATGTACTCCTGCAGGTAGGGTGGATCCATGTTGAAAGAAATTTACCAAACCTCATAATATAAATCAATATATAGGTGAGGCATTTAGATGCTCTTAAAAATGAATTACCAGCAGGACTTCCTAATGACTCAATCAATGGGAAACTCCAGTCTTCACCGCTGCTTCCCTTACAGATGGTCAGAACTGGAGACAGGTCCTCTTTAAGTGATTTTTCCAATAATAGAATTTTACGACTTGTCAATCATAAATGAAGCAGAGTTATGAAAACCTCTGACTGCTCTCACGCTAAGGATATTATAAGTCAATTACACTAACAAGTGACCATTTGTGGTCAACATGAAAAAGGTTGTACAGAATGAAAAAAGCTAATTTTAAAACTTTTAGAAACTGTGCCTCAAATGTCTACAGGCTGTGCAAGAAATTGCAGCTCCAATGATGTGAATAGGGCTGAGCTGAAAAAATATACACACATAACCTGATCTCACATGACTGTTTTACATGTGCATGTTCTGTGTTTGTTTCTGATATCTGGGACATATATTGTATTCAATGGGTTTTGCCAGACATGCATTTTTTAACCAATGCCCAGTACAAGTCTATTGGGAGTATTAATATCCCATTGCCCTCTGAGATACATGCAAGTGCAATGCATTTTTTAATGATCCATTTCTATAGAAAAGTTAGACCACCATTTTTTAACCTTATGGAAGGACTCAAATAAGGGAGAGAGCCAAGCTTTTGGACCCTACTGGCCTCAATTTTGTTCTCCTTCTGAAGTCTAAAGAGAGATAGGGAGAATATATCATTGACTTTCCGTCATTTTTTTTGCGGATGTTATTTTTTGCCCTGCTGTGCCTGTTGCGCCTTATTTATGACTTGTCGGCACCACAATATTTGTCCTTTTCAAACACTAATGCTCGGTGTGCTCAATTTGGGAACAACTTAGAAATCCCAACACTTTTTTTGTGCAATTTTTGGAGTGCACTTAGAACTGCAAAAAGCTGGCCTATAGAGTTTTATTTCACCTTTAAAAAGTCATTAAAAAGTCATAGTTCCTGGCACAAACATACAATTGCAACCTTATGAGGGTCTTACACCCCGAACAATGCACTGCACTGGGATTGTATGCCTTGGCCCTCTGAATTTACTATAGTCTGTGCCAGCATACGGCCATAGCAGACAGAAAAAAAAAAACGAACCCTGCACAACTACAACCAGTATATAAGTTCTATAGATAACGCCGACACTATATTTGAATAATCAAGACAAAAGAACAACTGTGTGTCATAAAGGCTAAAGAACAAGGTGCCAATAGTTTATTGAAATTACACAAAACTCTACACAGACAATTGAATATAAAAACAATTAAAATAGTACAAAAAGTACCCATAAGTTCACACATTGTTTCATCCTGATACATGAAACAACAAAACACCTCCTGTTAAGGTCGATTGTGACCTACACTACCCCAGGATAAATGGATGGAGTTATGCCTATATGCCAAAAAAAGTCATCAAGCCACTGTAAAGCATAGAAAAATCCTACCAAGGTTGAACACAAGAGTATAAACCTATAAGCAACTGATTAGAAGTCTTAAAACATAATAGGTACACGAGTCAAATCCCTGGTATACATTACAAGTCACATAGCGGCGAGTGTGCATCCAGATATCACAGCATCAGATAGGGATAGTGACTATCCAGGAGGTGGAGGGCTTTCCCTGAGGAAGGCTCCAGTTATACACCCCTTACAGGTTTATACTTTTACCGTCTTCATTTAGTATAAATCATACATCACTGCAAAACTTTGAGTCAATTCTCAAAAATTCTAGTTAAGATTACTGTTGAAAGGGTTAGGATATAGCCATACCTGTTTGAAAATTCAGTGGTGGCCAAAGCCTAAAAATGCCTCTTCTTTGTCCTATTTCAGGTTTAATAGACAATGTGTGGTTGATAAGGACAAGAGGAACCAATGTCGATACTGCAGGTTAAAGAAATGCTTTCGGGCTGGAATGAAGAAAGAAGGTGAACAAAATACTTTATATATTCAAACGCTAATGCCTAAGGGTGAAATTTTTGGGTAAAATGCTTTGGATAGGATATACATCACAAAACTAATGACACATGTACAGAAATTGGAAGGGGAGAGCATGGGTAATAGGTATAAAGCTAAAATGCTTATTTTGTGTAATAATATATAACAACTTTTCATTTCATAACTCAATTGTACTAAAATAGAGCTCTGTGCCTATTCTTTAATATACTGAGACAACTAAATATCTCCTCTTAAGCTTGAAGGGTTCACAGTAATTTAAACACAGGGGCTGATAAGGTTCAACACAAGTGATCCATCTATGAAACTATGAACTCCTACCTTCTTGCAGGACTTCACTCCCATACTGGACGTATGACTACAGTATTTGACAAAAGTCCCATGGGGAGTCTGTACCTCCAGCTTCATAGACATTAGTGTTCAGTCTACAACATACAGCTGGTACATGGACTGCTGTTATCTTCATTTGTCAAGTCCAATGATATTAAATCTGTATGCAGATCTTCCCCTGGTTCCTTCTTGCATCATCTGGCCGCCAAACGAGAATTCCTTGCATCATATTTTTATAAAATGCAAGGAATTCTTTATAAAATGCAAGGGCTCTACACAGGAGGCAGTCTGTTGGGCAAGCCCAAATACAGCCCGTTTTCCATGGACTGCACACGGTTGTATGCAGGAAGCTTCAGGGTCTGTTTCATGTATCATATAGTACATCTTATCTGTTGGGGAACTTTGGCATTAGTCATATCAATGCTACGTTGGGTAAGGAAAGTATTCAGAACCCTTTAAGTTTTTCACTCTTTGTTTCATTGCAGCCAATTAGCTGCATTAGCTCATTAGTGTACACTCTGCAAAAAAACAGAAATGTAGATATCTTTATAATTTTATAGAAATGAAAAGAATTGGACGGCACTAACCCAAATCCTGTGGCATAAAAGGTTCTTCTTTATTGAAAAAATCGAGACATCACAAACAGGTTGCAGCGGGGAGGGAGTGATGCATGGTGCTCAGAGAGAGGCTACGGCCGTTTCGCGCTGTCTGCGCTTCTTCCGGCCTCCATGTGGGGATTAAAACAATGCAGGCTTTTAAGCTCCCAGGGTGGGATAAACAACCGCCCTAATCGTGGTTATACACATGGTGATAGGTTCAAAACAACAACACATTGGTTGGGCGGCACCAATCATATACAGCCTAAACCCTGTCAAAAGGCTAAAACTCACCTGGGGTCCGTGTGCGCCACACCTCTACTCCCCTTAACAGGTAGCACCGGCCGTGTCCGGAAATGCACCGCAAACCACGGGTACACCTGTTAAGGGGAGTAGAGGTGTGGCGCACACGGACCCCAGGTGAGTTTTAGCCTTTTGACAGGGTTTAGGCTGTACAGGCAGTCCCCGGGTTACATACAAGATAGGGACTGTAGGTTTGTTCTTAAGTTGAATTTGTATGCAAGTCGAAACTGTATATTTTATCATTGTAGTTCCCGACAATTTTTTTTTTTGCCCCAGTGACAATTGGAGTTTCACATTTTTTTGCTGTAATAGGACCAAGAATTCTCAATAAAGCTTCATTGCAGACAATTTTAAGCTGATTATTGCAGTCTGGGACTATTTTAAAGCATCCAGAGAGCTTCACCAGAGGTCACAGTGGGCAGAGGGGTCTGTCTGTAACTATGGGTTGTCTGTAAGTCGGGTGTCCTTAAGTAGGGGACCGCCTGTATATGATTGGTGCCGCCCAACCAATGTGTTGTTGTTTTGAACCTATCACCATGTGTATAACCACGATTAGGGCGGTGGTTTATCCCACCCTGGGAGCTTAAAAGCCTGCATTGCTTTAATCCCCACATGGAGGCCGGAAGAAGCGCAGACAGCGCGAAACGGCCGTAGCCTCTCTCTGAGCACCATGCATCACTCCCTCCCCGCTGCAACCTGTTTGTGATGTCTCGATTTTTTCAATAAAGAAGAACCTTTTATGCCACAGGATTTGGGTGAGTGCCGTCCAATTCTTTTCATTTCTATACAATGGTTTGGACTATTACTTTTTTCTGGAATATTGGCACCACAGTCATCCTGAATATTGAGCACTAACCCGGTGGTTCCGTGCCTAGGTCGCCAGTGGACTGTGTACATAAAGTGGTTGATGGAGGTGCCGCAACCGGCTGTTTTTCTTGTCTGAGAAAGTGAATATCTTTATAATTTATTAAACAATAAAAACTGATATCACATGGTCAGCCCCTTTGCTTAGAATTGAGTAGAAGCCACTTTTGAGCTAGTACAGCCATAAGTGTTCTTGGGAATGAGTTTTTCACACCTGGATTAGGCGATCCTCTGTCTCTTCCTTTCAGATCCTCTCCAGTTCCCTCAGGTTGGATGCTGAATGTTAGTAGAGGCCATTTTCAAGTCTCTCCAGAGATGCTCAATTGGGTTTAGGTCAAGGCTCTGGCGGGGCCAGTCAGGAATGGTCAGAGAGTTGTTGTGAAGCCTCTGCTTTGTTATTTTAGCTGTGTGCTTAGGGTCATTGTCTTGTTAGAAGGTGAACCTTTGGCCCAGAAGGAGGATCAGATGGAAATGGACGGCATGTAAGTCTCACAGAAAAGGATCTGAATACTTATGACCATATGATATTTCAGTTTTTCTTGTTTAATAATTTAATAATTTCGTGTTCAATAATTAGCAGGAAAACAAATAGTTTTTGACCTTGCAATTGGCTGCAAAAATTTTAAGGGGTCTGAATACTTTTTGTACCCACTGCAGAACAGTTTTAGAATTTCTAATGAGGCAACCTGTACAGATTATTTCCAAAAACATGTAACGCTGATGTTTGTGTTTACACCAATAAAAAACTGATGCTTATTAACCTGAACTAATATAAACAGCAATGATACACTGACGCTTGGGGTAATATGACATCTTAAGTCATGCAGTCTGCATTGGGTTTTCCATTATGCTCTTATAGAAAAATGCAAACCAACTGTAACCAACTGCAGAAGATGAACAAAAGGTCTTCCTTTCCTTATAGGTAGCTTCCATCATGCCTCCTCTTTTGCATGGAAACTCTGCATTTTTAGTCCCATAGGTCCCATAGACCTGGAATTCTTTGTCTGCTCATCACATCATCATACTTTCTACCTATATTTCCACTTCTGTTAATATTCAATAGCTTTAACATTACGTCCATGACCAGTGGATACTAAACAAATATTTAAGGGACATCATGCAGTGTATGCACTCACAAACTCCCCTGATAATGTAGTAAACTACTAAGTAATAATTCAGGAACTAGGCAGGAAAACCGATGTTGTCCCATTTTCAACCTGCCATTTTAACAGTATTTAATCATAAAAATTTGTAGACAGTATGGCCCTGGAGATCTGTGTAAACATACCTTTGTGTATGTTGTTAGTAGCAGCAGTACTGTGAAAAATGCCTTTATATTTATATTGTAGCTGGACTTGGAACTTTGGGGGAGTCTCCTCAAACTTCTGTGTTGTGAGATCTCTTCTCGCCCTCTTCTCTGTCTGTAGATTTATAGACCCAAAACCTTTGTTAGACTCACTTTAAATAGAAGACTTGTAATTTCATGTATGTACGGTACTATCATTTGTTGAAGGAATAGACTCACTGTGCATTATGAGAAAATTACTTTGCCAGTCTTGGTTTGGCTTATTGTATCACGTAATCACTTTATGAGCCCAAATCACTTGGCAAACACTGAATGTTTCCTTAGTTAACCCCGAATAAACTGTGATAATATCTCATGCTAGATTAATATTTACTTACAGGTCCATTAAAACCTGTGCCAATTCTGCCTATTTGCCATATGTTCCCCAGATTGGTAAATTAATGTGGTTTTATTAAGATTTGCCAGATTTGTACAATGTCTCCTGGGATTTTCCACTACACTCCCAATGCCAAGGTCTTTTTGGTTTCTCCCTTTCCATAGACAGAAATCTGTCCTGATGCTCACAGGTGTGGCTCTTGGTATCAGAGATCTTAAAGTTATGAGAAATTGATGCAGAAATGTATTGGAAAATTATTTAAATTCTTATTAAACAAGGAATAACATTTATTTGCT